>NW_028281403.1:0-172500 GCF_059751285.1 Brachycentrus maculatus | reverse complement strand
TACCAGGCTAGAGTAAAATTTAATAAATACTGGAGTGAAAAAACTCTAATATTTATTGATCCCCTACGAATTAAATAAAACCAAAAAAATCTCAAATCCCAAAACGAAAATATTTCAAGGCTTTCAAACTCCCCTTTTCTGATTATATTTATCACTTTATACGCTGTATGTTTTCTATTCTCACAATGATTATCAACAATATTTCTCAAATTTCAATAGTCAATAACAAGTATTCCGAGTAAAAGAAACGTTTCACATTTTATATCCCAATTTTAAATCAACCCTTGGTGGGGTTTATTTCAATATTATTATTTATTTAAAATATTGTTGAAACGAAAAATATTATTTGCCTTCGTTAATTTTAGAATCGCCAAAGTTTTATAGATTTTTATTAAGGTTTCTGAGAATACCCTATTTCAATAAGTAGGAATTCAGAAATTTTACCGGTAAAGGATAAATTTGGTAAAATCGTCCTTTATTATAATTATCTCTTATAACGATTTAAAAGCCGATTTTTTTTCATTACATTTCAATTATTTTACGCTCATATGCTTAAATATAATTTGAAAATTTGTTTTTTATTTACCTATTATATAATTATTAAAGTTATTAAGTTTATTTAAAAAAATATTTATAAAATACCATCTGTTTGGTTTACTAATATTCTAATTATTATTTTTATTTAATTTTTTTTGACATCTCATCAAAGATGAAGAAGAATATGGAAGTCTGGGCATTTACGGGGCTTACGACCGTCATAGCTTCTTTACATCTCACCAATAGATGTCTCTAGTGAAGTTCTAGTGATTCATGAACAAGGTTTATAAATTGGTTCATATATATAGAACTTCCAAGAATTTGAGTAGTGTGGTTGTCAATAATGGGTAGAATTGGTGAATGTTACACATGTGTAAAGTGATCACTTAAACCAGCCTATGACGGTCGTAAGCCCCGTAAATGCCCAGACTTCCATATTCTTCTTCATCTTTGATGAGATGTCAAAAAAATAATATGAAAATAACTCCTGTAATTGGAGATAATCCAGATTTTCTGAACAAGTATTTGGACACACTCAAAATGTTGTACTAATATTTTATTGTTGTATTCTTAAAACCAGTCTGTTTTGAGAATGGAGATGTTCAAAACCAGTCATTTTAAAAACTTAAAGATGTAGTTAAGTTTATAATAGTAGAATGAGTGATTTATATCAATTATGTGTTTTTTTTACAATTGCGGATCTGACCACTAAGTAAATGCCGAAACAATAAAGAAAACAAAACAAAGGCTTTAATACTTTTTTAATTACTGTTTTACTTAGTAAATACCACTTTTTATAAATTATTCGTATCTACTGAGTAAAACAATAATTAAAAATGGATAGATTTTACCACAAAGTGATTGCCGGATCAATTAATGAAAAGCTTTAAAATTTAATGACATTTTAAATATGTATCGTACCTACTACATACCTATATCGTATCGTCGTAACCTACTGCAATTATCGTTTTTTTATATTTTGTTTAAATACAACCATTCTTAATTCCTCAAATTAATGCTGTATCACATTTCGCTCACTCCTTTCAAGAACGTCATAAATAAAAAAATATCAATTTTCAGTTGTGCATGTTTTTAAAATGCCCAGAAAATGTACTATATCTTAGAAAAAGAGGCATATGCATATTTTCAACTTAATATTTATCCGCTACAGGGCAGAAAGTGTTGTTTTTGCATTTTGAAGAAAAGGTTTTATTTAATATTTTGTTTTAAATAACTAAAAAATTTTCAAATGGAGAAGAAACCTTTAGGTGTTACCTAAAAAGATCTGTTGCACAGTAAAAAGTTCAATAAGTGGCTTGATATTTATTTTTAATACATTGTATTTTATTTTTAAACTTTAAAAACGTTCTCCTGAAAAATCAAGTTTTTTTTTGATTTATGACGTTCTTGAAAGGAGTGAGCGATTTAACATAAAATGTGTAGTTGAAATAAATCAAAGGAAGCACAAATTTTGCAAAAATTGATTTTATTTCCAATTACATTCATACTCACATTTATTGTACATACTGGAATCAACAACGAACCATCACAAACGTAAAATGCTTTTGAGTCGCACTTTATCGGCGGGTTTTGTGGGACTATTGAATTTGAAGTTTACTGAAAAAACCACTCCGCTGTCTCCCTAGAATTGATTTCTGTTTTTAATGCTTTTCATGGAAAGAGCAAGAAAATCGTATTATTTCCTACTAGGTATTTAAAAATTATTTAACAAAAATAAATACGTACAATGATTTTCTTTTACAAGAACATTACAGAATAATGGTGGTAATGAGTTTTATTCACTACTACTACTACCATCACGCCGTTCCCGTAGGCAGAGAGGATGGAACGCCACACTCTTCTATCCTGACATACACTCCTCGCCTCCTTCACATCCATATATCTAGTCATACATGTCCTCCGATTACGCAGACTTTTGACACCGCCAGATTTTAGGTTCTGAGTGATCTGATCGCGCCAAGTCTTTTTTGGTCGTCCTCGTTCTGTTTTCCCTCTCACATTCGCAACATATATTTTTTTAGTCATTCTCTCGTTATCCATTCGCTCCACATGCCCATACCACCGAAAAGAATTCTACCTAATCTCTTCAATTATTCCTTGTTCAGCCTTACATTCCTTTCTTATATCTTCGTTTTTAATTCTGTCATACAATGATTTTCCGCACATTCGTCTGAGGGAGCGCATTTCCACAGCGTTCACTCTGCTTTCATCCTTCCTTTGCCAGTTCCATGTTTCGCTTCCACACATTAGTGTCGGTACCAGCACGCCGTTGTGAACCGCTAGCTTGGGGGAGGGGGGAGTTTTATACATAAATATCAAAACCTTCCGAGGACTTTAAGATACTGAATTTGATTTATTTCCTTTTTAATTCACCTCGAAATGTGTGAATAAAGACTGTTCTATTTTTTAATGTATGCAATATCCTTAACGAATTATTTTCCGTTCTAAAAACATGTTTTGCAAGTTTTATGAAGCTTATACTTCGGTCAGTTTTTTTTTATTTACAACCATGTGTGTCCAAAACCTTGTTTACAGGGTTTCTCTACTAATGAGTTATTTTTACATTTTCATAACCCAGCATGGATGAAGAAGAAAATGGAAGTCTGGGTATTTACAGGGCTTCCGTCCTGTCATTGGCTGGTTTGAGTGATCACTATATGTGAAAATGTAAAAATTACTAAAAGTGGAGGAACCCAATTTGTAAACAAGGATTTGGACAGCAGACCAAAAATGTAGTAAATAAAGTTAATAATTGCGTAAAATATAAGAATAAAGTATTATCAATACTTAGTTAAAATAATATGTGTAACGTTATTTGTATTTTCATTTTAATAGAACTTTTGTTTTTTTTTTAATTTTATTATTAGATTAAAACCAATATTTTTAGCTTTTCCACTTTTTTTTATTTGACCAGCGACCGGGTTTCGTCGTTACCGACATCATCAGACTGGTCGTCGTTACCGACATCATCAGACTGGTCGTCGTTACCGACATCATCAGACTGGATGTCGGTAACGACGAAACCCGGTCGCTGGTCAAATAATAAAAAAAAGTGGAAAAGCTAAAAATATTGGTTTTAATCTAATAATAAATTAAAAATGCAATTCCATCACGAAGTGTCAGTGGATAATATAAATCTATTGAACTTTTGTTGTAAGAAACATATTATCAGACCATTTTTACATAAGACGTGTACGGATATAAGCCCTTTGAGGTCACCACGATAACAATGAAAGATTTACCCTTTCTTAATGGTTAGTTACCAAACAAGTCGTACCCAATTCTTCATGTTAAAGTCGATAATATGTCGATTTATTACATTTTTTTAAAGGAATAACCCGCAAAGCGTCTATTTTAGATGCTTGTCTGCAGGTAGGATAGTAAGTCTAGAGAAGGTTAATGTGAAAAACACATCACAAAAACCCAGACCGATTGAAAATAAATCTTTCTTGAATTCATTTTGCAATTGGCGGGAATCGAACCCGCGACGCCAGTTTCGCAGTCGAGCGTCAACCCAACTAAGTCACAGCGCCTGCCTATACACATTTCATTAAATGGTCCTATTTTAAGATCAATCAGTTTTATCATTTATTGATGCGGAATTAACTTTGTAGACTGAAATGTTGATATTTTAAAAATTAAATATTTCTTGAATATTTTTTGCAGATACTTTGTGGCACATTTTATAAACTTTATAAAATAAAACAACTATGTTTTAACCACTTTTTAAGATTCTTTTCGAAACCGGTTGGATAAAGTGTACCAATAAAAAGTGGTAAAAACAAAGTTGTTTTATTTTATAAAGATTATTCGTATAATAACCTCTTACTGATTTTTATTTCATTATAAACGAATAGTTTCGTAAACTACAGTTGTTTTCATTGACAAGCGATTAGTAAAACTATTTAAATGTTTTACTGTTTACATTTCAATGAAAACAACTATAGTAGGTATCCGAAACCTGTCTTGTATAATGAAACAAAACTTATTAAATGGTATTATACAAAAAAAATAATAAACATTTAGTTCGCAGTAACTTTTCTGGTTCTAACTACATAATAAATGTAAGTAAACATAAAATCAAGTTTTTTTAAAAGTGTTTATTAGTTTCCGAATTGTTAAAAAGCTTCGCCGATGCGTAGACTGTTGACATTATCAGTCCTATTTAAATTTGGGCTTCAGAATTTATTTCAACAAACGACGCTAAGCTTTCAAGTGATCATCTAAATAAATCAAGTGTATTTTTCGTTTGCTTATCCTAAAAAATCTCGTCTCTTGAGTAAACCGTCCTTTAAACAACAGTTCAACAAGAATTTGTAACTTTGCAAGTACCATTAATAAGAGGAGCTCTCGGCCCAATTCTGCTCCAAGATAATGAAAAGACGCAAAAGATCTAAAGGGATCTGGAGAAAGCAACAAGAACAACAAATAAAATCCCGAGTCTCGCCGATTCGTCGGAGAAACATGAATAAAATGATAAATTTATAATTTTTTGTATCTCATCGTTCTCCCCCTCAAAAAGCATGGCTAATAAATACATACTTAATGTAGAATGTGATATATTTACATAAATTCACAAGCACACTATCTCATTACAGATTGTATGAAAAGCTACCATTTTAATAATATTTCCATTTAAGTTTAAATTTAAAAGTAAATAATATTTTATTAAAAGTTTTCTTTTTTATATACGTGTAAAATTTTTTATCCAAATAATGAGTAATTACATTTTTATTTATATATACAAACATATATACATATAATTTGAGTGCTTTACTTTTTCACTTGGTAAAAACTATGCAAATTGGTTATTTTTCAACTAATAAAGAAATGTCTGAAGTTTTCGAGACATACGAAGGAAATGAACAGATGGATAAAGTGAATTCAACCAATATTATGCAAATTGGCTATTTTTTAACTAATAAAGAAATGTCTGAAGTTTTCGAGACAAACGAAGGAAATGAACAGATAGATAAAGTGAATTCTACCAATATTTAAAAAATAAAAATAATGAACACACTAAAAATATTGTGCATTTTGAAATATCGTGAAATCTTACTACTGCTTATCAATTCATCTATATAATAAAGACGAAAATTCTTTCTTTTTTATAAAAAAAATACTTTTCAGTAATTATAAATTGTATTTCCATCTGAATTCTGAAAGTGTAGGCATCTTAAGGTATCAGGACTTAAAAGGACGTCTAAATGCGGTGACATGAGTAAACGGAATACGTAAAAAAGCCTTGATTGATGATCATCCCATCAGATCCTCTTCTAGCTCGAAATTGTGGTGGGATTCTGAGCCTCACGAACGGTATGTTTAACAAATATTTCTGAAATATTACTACCCTAAATGGCGCTTTATTCACACTCTAAAAATATTCTTAATACTTACGCATGTGTATCAAACGTTTAATATACATATTAAGACTAATTAAGCGGATTTATTTCATCTTATTTGATCATTCTTTGATCTCGTGGAAAATAATTCATTTGTGATTTTCTAAAGGAATAAGTACAAGATTTATATGTATGAGAAGTGTATATATTGTAAAATACTAAAGAAGTGTAATAACACGCTCTTGTGCGTTAGAAGTGAAGCTTTTTTGATTGCAGATACAGTTGATTTTATGCTTTGCTCTCTTAGCATTTGTTAACGATTTTATTTTTTCAATACTTTCAATTATTTCAACAGAAGAAAGTCTCTAGTCATTAAAGAATATATTTATTCTGTGAATTAATTTCCAAAATAAATGCTTTATTAGGAAATAAATTATGGGTTTATTAAAGCTAAAAATTTAAATAAATTGAAATGGGTAATTTTCCAAATAACGCGAGAATATTTGGTCGATAGTAGTGCCTGATCTGATTTTGAAATGATCTTTGTTAGTGTTCAATTTAAACTTAAATTTTTCACCATAAATCTTGGTCGAACTACGTGTGTGTTACAGTTGATGTGAAAATTACCCCTCTAAATCATTGGCTTATATCCAGTTTTCTTTTCAAGCATGGTACTCCGCTGATAGTGTGGGCCGATACAATTTCATGAACAAGTTGAGTGATGTCATTAACTTTTGCATTGTTTGATATGTAGATGGCCAGTATCATAATTATCTGACCATTTTCCAATTGAAATTTCGCTGCACGGATTTCTCAAATTCTCGTACTCAGTAAGCCCAGTGCATTGGCTTGATTTACATCTAAATTAATATTCATATCAATTGATATCCTCTTTTTTATTTGCATATTTTTATTAATATACCTTAGTACCTTACGCTTAAAAATACTTCTAGTAATGTGAAAATAATTGAAATTCATAATTATTTTTAAAATTCAAATGATTAATACAAATGACGATTTCTGACATTTTGATTTATATTTCAGATCACCATGAATTTATTTTTTTAATGCAAGGTATTTTTATGGAAGGTTATCAAAATTTGCTTTTGTGGGACACTTTTATTTTGACGTTCTCCCAACATATGAGATTACAAAAACAATGCTTAAAATAATTTAAAACAACTGATAAAACGACTAATCCAATTTCAAAAACAAATATTCATCATTATATGTAATATGTTACACGAGAACATATTAAAATACTTTTGGCGCGATAAACTTCACTTAGTTTTGTCCGCCTCCGTAGTGTAATGATCAGCACGCTCGGCTACCGTTCTGGAGGTCCCGGGATCGATTCCCAAGGGGGGTAAAATAAATATAAGTGATTTTTTCACTGTCATATTTATTCAATATTACCCTGGACTGGTACCTGAAGCGGAGGGCTGATCAACTTTCCTTCAAAAGCATGTAAAGCATTGTAAGCGATCAAGATAACACTGCGTTTATATGACGCAGTGCCCTATGCACCATTGGGGTGCGGATAGGGGTTTAAATATTTATTAGTTTGGAATAAGGTCCTTATTATAAATATAAAAAATAAATAATAAATTGCCTTTACCCAAATTAACCATCTGCCTGACATACAGGTATATAAAATAGAACCCATTCAGAGATCCAAAATTGATGAACTGAAAAAATACTGTATGGAAAGTTATTTTGCGTTTGATTTGTTATATTTTCCCTATTTTTTTCTTTTAAGATGTTTCTCACCTAAGCTTTTTCTATGCGCCTGTTTACTGCACCTTTTATGGCTTTGTATTTTACATTCGCCCTGTGTTTTCTTATCTGTTTTCCAGACTTGTTAACCTTAATCCCATTTCTCAAAATCAGTAATGAAAAATACTCATTTGGAATATTATATATGTAACTTATGTATATAATATATTTTAATAAAAAAATAAATAAAATTTCGGAAACCGATTATTGAGTTTTCGTAAAACAGTGCATTTTTTTGTTTCTCACATGCTGTAAAGTATCCCGCAAAAATCAAATTACAAGTTTCGATGAAATTCCAAAATCGGCTCCAGCGGAATTGTATAAGTTATCGAACTTGTTTTTGTCTGAAAATCTGTATTTTCTAATGACCTTCTTAAAGTTAGTACAACATAAAAGGGTCTTGTTTTCAGTAAATAAATTGGTTGCGTTAGACCCTTAACCTTTCACGCAGTTTCACAATTTGAGAACCCAACAAAATAATCAAAGCTATTTCGCATAGATTATCGCCAGTCCTTTTGTCTCTACACCCGAAAACTTTCCATTATAACTACGCTGTAGATGATTGAATGAATGACCGTTGATTTTCAGAGATAAGTTTCGATAATAAAATCAGTCTTGCGGAAAACCACTAGTGGAGCACCGGGGTGGCCTTTTGTACACGGAGGATTTGCCATACAACGTGAATTTGGATTGAAGCTTTACAAACGAAAGTTTTTAGTCTAACAATGGCTTCTGTTTCGATCTCACGAGATAAGAAAATGAGGAGAAATTTTGCTTTATACAATCCGCGTACAACTATCGAAATTTAAATTAACGCCTCGTGATGGTCGTTCTCTGGAAACAAAATTACTAACAACGCTGTGGTACAATTCGGTTGTAAACTTTCATGAGCAACAATTATTTACTGAACTGCTAGAAGTTAAACCAATGACGTCATTTGTACTTATTTGAAATTGTTTGTCAAAATATTGCGATGAATATGTACATTTTGTGTCCGCCTCTGTAGAGTACTGGTCAACGCTTTTGGCTACTGTACCGGAAATCACAGGTTTGATTACCAGGGGGGTTAAAAGAAATTTATGTAAAAAAAAAACATAATATTGGTTCATAATTGCCTTCGACTGGTACCTGAAGGGTTGGGCTGATTGCCTATTTTTTATGTATTCAACGATCAAGATAACACTACGTATAAATAATTTAACCCTTTGCATTATTGGCTGCGGATAAGGGTTAAAAATATAAATGAATATGAACGTAGATTTGGATTTCTTACTGAAATTTTCACATTTGGCATCTCAATATAGATGAAGAAGAATATGGAAACCTGGATATATACAGGGGTAACGACCCGTCATGGGGTGTTTTAAGTGATCACGTTATACTCATGGTTGAGTTTAGTAAATTTTTCATTCTGTTCACATGCCAAACAATTTCATCACACTTTTGATAATTGTATCGATAATGCTTATCTCAGGCTTGTATTAATTATACAATAAATGCGATAAATAAATTATACAAACTACGTTTATTGTTAAAACCAATCTGATGATGTCGGTTAAAAAGGTCGAAACCCGGTAGCTGGTCAAATAAAATTTATGTAGAAAAAACTACACAGTAGTTATTCTTTTATATAAAATGCAGTTCCGTAAACCGCTTTACCGATATCACCATTCGAAAGTCTATTATACAACGTTTTGCCGCACATTCTTCTGAAATAACGCTTTTTGTCTGTATTCAATGTACTTTCATTTTAGGCATTACGTATTTTTTTACGTATAAATTTTACGATAACCGAAATGCACAAATACTAAATGTGCACACCGTAAACGATGTGTTGATAAAATATTTTTCAATATCAGTACCCACACATACTGCTATTGATAATAAATAATAAATAACAAAAGGGTGACGTCATCGAGCCCAGCCTGTTAGAGCCAGGGGATAGCAATCCGCCGTAGACGGGATCTTTCAGCGATAACTTCCGGGTAGAAAGGATATTGGACAATGGTCAACACGGCTTGGCCGGCGCGGAATTCAATAACAAGGCGCTTGGTGCGGAGAGCCGTTAAGTGCCTACAAATGCCCATTGGCGACCCTCTGCGGCGCACCAAGATTGCCATCAAATAACGTTTTCTCTCCACATTTTTATTTTATCCCGATATCTGCTGTTACACGCTCCCAGACACCCGTAATCATCCCCTTCGGCGGGTTTCAAATGTGACTCTTCATCTTACAACTTACGATGAAGACAACAGCGTGTCTCCGACCTCCCTCATCAATTATTCAAACATTACATAAGGGCTAGGCCAAGACTTTAATCTTATTATCTTTGTTATCTTCTTCTTCTTTCTCTTTATTTAGGACTATGTCCTTTCATTCTCCGGTTCGTTCTTGAGAGATTGAATCACTAGAACTTCACTAGAGACATCTATTGGTGAGATGAAAAGAAACTATTTGTTGAAAAGAAACACTTTTATTATCACACTCGAAATATAGTCAGTTGATGCCGAATCAATGAGTAATATAACAATAATAGAAATCAAAAAGGAAGGATAATCTAACTTGCACAATATGTCACTCACTCCTTTCAAGAACGTCATAAATCAAAAAACTTGATTTATCAGGAGAACGTTTTTAAAGTTAAAAATAAAATACAATTTATTAAAAATAAATATCAAGCCACTTATTGAACTTTTTACTGTGCAGCTTTTTAGGTGAAACCTGAATGTTTTTTCTCCGTTTGAAAAATATTTAGAATATTTAAAAAAAATAATTAAACAATACCTTTTCTTCAAAATGCAAAAACAACACTTTCTGCCCTGTAGCGGGTAAATATTTAGTTAGAAATATGCCGCTTTTGCTCGGATATAGTACATTTTCTGGACATTCATAAAACATGCACAACTGAAAATTGACGATTTTTGATTTATGACGTTCTTGAAAGGAGTGAGCGATGTATCGATATGGATAAAGCCTTCATTATAAATAACTAAAAGTGTATAAATATGTAATTACTAAGCTTAAAAGCTAAGAAACTTAAAAGATTTATTTGACTATGTAATAGGCAAATCTAATACATTATATACAACAGTTGTTATTTTATGTTAGTTCACCACAGGGTTATAAACGTGTCCCAATATTATAGAAAAATTAATGGAAATATGATAAATTTATGCGGGTCAAATTATTACGAAAACTTTAAAAGATCTTTAAAGAAAACGTCTTAGTGTTGAATAGACTTACAAGAGTTGAAGTTGAAAAATAAGAAAAATCAGGTCAATGAAGGGAAAATTTTTACTTTCACTTGTGATGGACTGATGAATTCTGATTTTCAGCACACTGCTATTGGTTTCATCTATAATATATTAATTATGTGATTTCAAACTTGACCCCACAATACCAAATTTTCGAACAATTTTCATTTTAAGTGTATCATATTTAGGAAGATCTAATGTAAGATTTTAAGATGAGACCCAAGTGTCTTTATAATTTTAAAATATCTAGATTTTTTCGCTCCCTTCAAGATTTAATCCCATAAAAAAATTTGAAATCATTGATTTTCTATAAGAATTTGCGTTATAATACATATATTTTTAGACAAATTCATCCTTCTCGCCTTCGATATGGTACTCCGATGGCAGTAAATTTCAGCTCAAGCCGCTTAAAACCAGATCAATTTTCCGACAGAATGAAACATACCTCTTATTCTTATCAATAAATACTTAACGGAGATCGTCGAATTGCTACATTATTCTCTGTTACCTTTTTGGCGGCAATAAAACTAGAGATTTTTAAAAAAGAAACAACCAACCCCGGGTTGGCCAACCAACAAGCCGGGAGGACATAAAAAAAACAATGAAGGGTGAAACAGAAAGTTAAGTCACCCGCTGGGGAAGCAAAAGACAGCGAGTTCCTGATTTATGGTCTCCACGTTCATCTAATGAATAAGGGTAATTACTTTTTTGCAACGCTGTAATAAAGAAGACAGACGATAATCCGTCCTAAATAATGGAATCTTATATTATCAAAAGCGCTTACAAGGTGTATAAGCGTGTGAAAGGGAGAAGGAAATAACTCAAACTAAGAAACGGGTAATGTATTTTCAGATACTTTATAAAGTATTCCGTAAAATACACCAACAAAGGCTTACACAAATATTTTACTTTTCTTGTTGTTTGATTTATATTCCATGTTATATACCTCATTACGCTCTAAAAAAACGTAAAACAGAGTTTTATACATAATTGAATCTTGACTTTGTGGCTGCGTTCCGTTTGAGCTCAACGAAGCGGTATATAGTATAAGTATTTCAACATTATTTGATTCCAATAAAAACGAAAAACTTGAAAATATTTTAGTGCAAAAACAGTTTTAAAAATTAACTATATAGAACAATGAAACAGTAGGTATCTCAATGTAGTCTACGGAGAAATGACAATACTGCTAAATTGAACAGTACGCGTTTAAGTAAGAACTATTAATTCCACCAAATAATAACACATTTCATTTTATATTATTTTTATGATACAATAATTTCGAAACATTTTTCATATTAACACACTGACTATTTATTGACCTATTTTTTCTCTTCCTGGCTCCATCCCAACTTATCGCCTTAATATACATTTTGGGTCAGCCCTCCTCATCCTTAGGTTGTACGACCTTCTATCACATACAACGTCACCTATGTCATACCTTCGAATCATGTTATATTTCTGTAGCATCCATGATTTTTTTGGTCTTCTTTAAATGTTTTTTTTTTCTCGGTGAAGACCAAATGCCGCCTATACAAACATATGAAATGGCTATGAAACATGGCACCTTATAAGGGCCCAGAGCAGCCGTGTACTAAGCTTTGAGTATAGGTGTCTGAGGAGAATTTAAGGCGTGCGGTGGTTTGACTTTGTGAGGAATGAAGAGATAAGGCGTAGGACGCACCAAATTTTGGTCACAACTGTCGTCAAGAAAAGGCGATTCAGTTGGCTTGGCCATGTACTCCGTATGCCTCCTGAGAGCCTTAATCAAGCTTGCCTCTTTTACAAGGCATCAGGTTCACGCCGCCCAGGACGACCACTGCTGACAATTCGTCAGCAGTTCTGACTTTGGAGGATGCAAGGGAGCTGGCAGCTGACAGAAAAGCCTGGAGACAGTTTGTGGACTCCATATGTGCCACCTAGGGAGCGGATGTGGTTTAATTATTATTAAATGTTTTTCGAGGAAGATCCACGGCGATTGCCTAGTTTGAAATGTTCAGGTTCTCTATGTCGTATGCTATACCATCTCAATTACCTTTCTTCTACCTTACTGTTGATTTCAGTTACACCCAGGTTTTTACGAATATGTAAACTTTTTATTTTGTCTCTAAGGGACACTCCAGTTGACCATCTAAGCATTCGCATTTCAGCAGTTTCCAGTTGCCTAAAGTAGGCCTGCAGTTATTTTTTCTTTAAATATATGGAAACCAAATTGATATTTAATTTGTCTACGTGTGTTTTCGCTTAAACTGCTTACGGATGTATGAACACAATATTACCATAATAATGTTTACAAACTAATATTACCATAATATTGGATACACATACACATATACGTATGTACACAACATATTTGCCCATATTACCAACTATGTTAACTAACTGTAACGCCTCTTCCCCACAGGGATAGGTATAGAGCATAGAACGCCACATTCTGTCTTTGACAACATTATTTTCCTTTTCTGTGTTTATATATCACCTCATATATGTGTACCAGCCAATTACTCCTAGACTTTAAAACCTCTTAGACTCTTAGCCCTAAAAATACTTAATCATTCCAAATCTTTCTCTGTTTTTTGCTGTTTCAATTTCTATCTAGATCATATAGTATAGTGTATTTATTTTACCGTTCTTTCCTTACTTATTCGATCCGCATGTCCAATCCATCTGAATACATCTTTCTCAAATTTAACCGATAATGCTTATCTCAGTCTAGTATTAATACCTTTATCGGTTATATATATATATATATATATATATATATATATATATATATATATATATATATATATATATATAAATATATATGCGTGTATGTGTATGGGTGCGTAGATCATTCAACTTAAGAATGATACATCAATATATTAATATATTGTACAAGTGTCTCAAATGAATACTTAAGGGATGGAAGCAACCGATTCCAACAATTTTTGTGTATCCAAATCGTTGTTCACAAATCTAGGTTTCTCACATGGGGCTTATTTTCTTTACATTTTGACATCGCAACATAGATGAAAAACGGGTCATAAGCCCTGTAAATACCCAGACTTTTATATTCTTCTTCATCATTGTTGCGATGTAAAAATGTTGTTTCCAATTAGGGTTACGAAACGGCAATATGTAGTTTTACACACGGACGAGAAGTAATTTCGTCCGCCATCCGTATTAATATGATTTATTACACATGACTAGTATAGCATCAATATGTGTATGCTGAATAATACCAGAAGGGTGCTCATTCAAGTCCAGTAGACGCCGACAAACGTACATACATATACGTATAACATTAATCAATAAAGCAATGCTACCTTTATATTGATATTTTTATCAAGGTCTTAGAAATAAGTCGATAAAACTGTCCCCAATTTATTTATCAAACTTCTAGTACAGAATGTATGTGGATTGACAGGCTTCCAACCAGATGAAAACACATTTTTTAATCTCAATGTAGATGAAGAAGAGTATGAAAGTTTAAGTATTTACAGAGCTTATAAATAGCAATAGGCTGGTTGAATTATCACTTTACACACTTGTAACATTTACCGATTCTATGCGTGATTGACAACCACACTACTCAAATTCTTTGAAGTTCTATAAAAATATATAATCCAATTTTGAAACATTGTACTTGAATCACTAGAATTCATTCACCATTTTGCAAATGTGGACAAGATATAGGGGATGCAAACCATACGTTCTTTCAGTGTCCGCTCACAACAGAGAAAGAGAGCTTTCTAAATAGCTTAACACAGGCAGGAATCCAACACCCTACACAAGTATCCACCCTTCTTTCTGACCCTTACATTGGAGTCATAATTTCTAAAAAACTGTTTTATTTTATTTTTTTGTATTTAATAAAAAAAGACTTGACACTGGCAGAATTATCATCTCACAGGGTGACTGCCAAATATTTTAAAATATGAAAATAAAATAAAAAAATAACCATTCTTAAAGTACGTAAAAATAATCCGGGGTGCGAATCTTGCATACACCCAAATAAAAGGGTCTCTGATAAATAAAAGCTTTTTCAATCCAACCTACAAAGATGGCATTGGTGAACTTACATGTGCTTTAATGATATATGTAGGAGTTCCAAAAATTTGAGCCTTGTGATTGTCAATCATGGGTAGATATCAATCATGGGCGTCCAATAAATAAATAAACTTTTATTTTAAATTTTGAGAAATATGGTGATTGCAAATGAAATTTAAGTAATTAATTGAAAATGGATAGATTTTACTGTAAAGTGACTGCCGAATCAATTAATGAAATTATTTTATTTTGTTGAGTTTTTTTTACCATGCTAGTATAGATAATAGATATGTAACTCATTGCATAATACCTTCGATCCCAATTTTTCTTGCCACAAACAGGTACCTATATGAAATAGAGGTAATAAATAATTGTTAGGAAGGAGGAAGATATCAGCTTGCTAAAGAGTAATGGTCGACTTAATTTGAGTGACTAAACTGATAGCTCAAGTGACACATCGTGTGAGAGTTATTTGTTTCTTGATAAGGATTAGACAACCCACATGTCCGACGGTAATATTTCATACATTCCCCACAGTAGAGAAATATAGAAAACCAAACGAGAAAGCGGTAAGCTCTAGTTCTAATCCCTCAACTCATCAAAAATTTAATTTTGCCCAACGAACAAAGACAACGTAGCAATAATTATTGGCAATCTGTAAAAATACTACACATACTGTGATTACTGATTACAATTTATTACATTTGACGTATTTTATATAATGTAGCAATAATTAAAGAAAACACTTCGTTTTTTACCACTTGAGTTTTATTATAGACTTATAGACTACATGTTTCAGAAGCTAAACTTCCATCATTCAGGTCTGTATAATAACTAGTTATTATACAGACCAGAATGATGGAAGTTTAGCTTCTGAAACATGTAGTCTATAAGTCTATAATAAAACTCAAGTGGTAAAAAACGAAGTGTTTTCTTTAATTATTGTAACATGTCTTACCACAAAGTTAATGCCGAAACAATAAATAAAATAATGTAGCAATCATTATTGGTAATCTGTATAAATACTAAACATACTGTGATTAATGATTACAATTCATTTAATTTTTACGTATTTTATATAATGTGGCAATGATTATTGGCAATCTGTATAAATACTACACAACCTATGATTACTCATTACAATTAATTTAATTTTTACGCATTTTATATAATTTAGCAATAAGTATTGGCAATCTATAAAAATACAAACATACTGTGATTACTGATTACAATTCATTTAATTTTTACGTATTTTATATAATGTGGCAATGATTATTGGCAATCTGTATAAATACTAAACAACCCATGATTACTCATTACAATTAATTTAATTCTTACGTATTTTATATAATGTAGCAATAAGTATTAGCAATCTGTATAAATACAAACATACTGTGATTACTGCTTACAATTCATTTCATTTTAATTTTATGTGAATTTACAGTAAAACCTCGATAAAACGGACTTGTATTTAACGGACTTCGGATATAATACCCAAAAAGTACTATAAAATGTAAAAAAATGTCCTGTTAATATTTTACATGGATTAATTTAAGTATCGTTTGTAATAATTTCAAGCACTAAAATTTAGTAAAGAGATATAATGCCGTCCTGTTCGTAGATACACCTAGCTGTAGCAACAACACTGTCAAAAATGAACTAATCAGACAATTTTACAACATGTATTGACTATTCGTCAGACAAACTAATTCAACTTTATTACATAAAACTAATTAAATTTTGTTATTTTAGAGTCGTTTATCAAGATAACAGCAAACTTCAAAAGTGCAAACAAAACTTGATTTCATTTTCAAAGCAGAATTACCGAAAGCATGGGCGTCGATATCAAATAGCAACATTACTTCACGACGAGTGTCCGGAGACAATAAATACAATTTTATTTGTGTTTACTTTTGTTTATTTACATCTTATAAAGTGTTCATAATTTCAACACAAAAAAATATTTTCAACCCATTTTTATAAAACGAACTTTCAGCTTTAACGGTCAGCCCCTCATCCCAATCAGTCTGTTATATCGAGGTTTTACTGTGTTTATCGCGACGATGTTTAAAACGTCTTCTTCTTCTTTGTGTGCCTTGTTAAGTCCCCCCCCAACGTTGGCGATCACTATGGCAAAGGCCTCGCGGTCCAGCGCCGTCTGGAACAACTCTTCCACTCCTCTCATCCCAGTCCAGTCGGGAATATTGCGAAGCCCCGATGTACATTTTCTGCCAGGTCCTCGGCGTCCTTCTATTTTCCCCATCATTTTGATTTGCAGAATGTGGTATTTTTCTGCACGAAACATGTGACCCAGATAGGAAATCTTCCTAACTTTGATATTAGACAAGAGTTCTCTGTGTGATCCAGCCCTTCTGAGTACTTGTTCATTTGTGACCATATCCACCCAGGGAATACGAAGCATCCTGCGGTGAAGCCACATTTCAAATGCTTTAAAACGTCGCTTTAAATAAATTAATAAAATTGTACATCTGCCTTATTGATATTTTGATGGAATTACAGTAAAGTGAAGTTACCTACATACTGTCGTCGACTTAATCAAGTCGCGAGTCTGTAAAAGCTTCTTTTAAGTTCAACATCTTTTACATTTTCCAATTCGTTTATCTAGTTTACTGCATACTCGTAAATGGCCTTTCCATTTTAAGTCGACGTGGAGATTTTCCTTTATAAACTGAATACTTGGCCACAAGAAAAAGTAAAAAGAAAAGAAAAAATATACACATAAGAGAATTTTAATTACGAAAAACCATAAACTAAAAAGTCCGCCTTAATAGTGAAAGAGTCGCCGTATTATGCTACAGCGTTGAAAGTCCCGGATTCGATTCTAAGAGGGGTCAAAAAATACATGTCATTTTTACTGCAATATTTATTTTATATCACCTGTATTAATTACTGAAGTGTAGAACTGATCACCTTTCATCTCTTTCATTAACGATCAGGATAAAACTATGTAGATACGATGCTATGCCCTATGTACCATTGGGTGCGAATTAAGGGTAAAGAAGAAAAAAAATTATAAAAATAATTAAAATTCAACTTAAACGATAAAAAAACGTGAATAACGTACATGGCTCCTTTCCATGAAAATCAATTATTAAACGAAAATATAATGGTTTTTTTTTGTTTGCTAACTTGAAAAAATTATATTTTTTTGTCAAATTAGGAGGACGAAAAAAAATTGAACCTGCGTTTACAAAAATAAAATTTAGCCCGAGAAAATAAATATCTATTTAATATTCACAATGAGTTTATGCCATGTATTGTAATGTGTAGGTAGGGGTGTACATTCCATACTCGCGTACATATGGTACTTACTCCGGTTCCACATGGGTATACAACTATGCCCATAAATTCGAGGGGAATTTCTATTCCTCGGGAAGCAATGGAGATTTTTTTTATTGAAACTTCTCAGGCAGCGATTCGACATTCGATAATATAATCGGACGAGAAATGAGAGAGAAATTTCAAGGACGGATCACATTTATTAGACACAATTCATTACATCAGAGAGAGAAAAGATATTGCGTACATAGAACTCTCATTTTACTAACCTAGTATTCTTTGTTTTTCTCGAGCTTATTTTATTTATTTTCTTTAGTATATCTTCTTTCTCAATGTTTTGCATTATGTATTAATTTTTTAGATGTTTTTAAAAAACGAATTTGTCACTTCGTCTACACGCACGGAATTTCAAAAACTGTTTTTTTTTGTGTCATCCATATCTATTTACTCTTTGTTAAAAACGTCAACAGCATATTTTATAAGTTTATCTTCACATGTTTTGAGTATCATAACTTCATCGTATAATTTAACGATGGAAATTGAAAAAAAAAAATTAATTTTTCGAAAATTTCATATAAAAAAAGGCTTGTAAAATTTATGCGACTTTATCCATTTTTCGATAACTTTATTATCAGTACTAGTTTATCAGTAGTAGTGAACTATATAAAAGACCTAAAAAGATGCGTTAAAAATAGATAGTTTATAAATCTATATATACATGTATGTCCGGTCATATAAGAAGTCTCAGTGGTTTTTTGGTATTTAACTATTACTTTATTGAAAATCAAATTTAATCAAGTACGTATTGACCACTATTATTTGTGACCTTTTGCCATTTTTTGGGTAGCTTCATAATTCCATCAAAATAGAACTTCTGTGGTTTATCGCTGAAAAACTTAGCCAAGTGATTTCCAGCGGCTCTTTGGTCAACCAATTTTTTACCATCAATAGATTTTTACAGAGACCGAAACAAGTAGTAATTATACAGTGCAAGATCCGGACTATTTAATATATGCATTAAAAAATTCCAACCAAGTACTATCAATTAGTTTAGAGTCATCAAAGATGTGCTTTGCCGGGCATTGTCATGATGGAACACAACTCCCATTCTGTTGGTCAATTCTGGTCATTCTTTCTGGATTGTTTCGTTCAAACGGTCAAGTAGTGCACAATACAGGACTGCATCGATGGTTTCGACAGGTTACAACAACTCATAATGAACAACTCCCTTCCAATCCCACCAAACACTCAGCATAACATTGTTTGCCGATAATCCAGGCTTTGAACTCGTTTGTGGAGAGTCACCAGCTTTATACATTTTGAATAATCAAATGTTGTGTGTACGTTAACAAATTGAAACAACAGGATATTAGTTTGAGAATTAAAAAAAATAAGAACTTCGTATTATTAAAACGTATGACAAAAGGCACGCTCAGGAACGATTATACCGCTATACGATTATCTCATATCATTATTGAATTTAAGGTAGAGTTCACACTGTGTGCCTCTGGGGAGAAAACGGAATGGTGTCGTGGAGAGACTCCGTCTCTGGCTAAATCTGATTAAAGTGCCTCCCAGATCTCGAGGCATAAATCAGCTGCCGGAGGTACCAACCTGACCGCTTTAAACAACGTAAGCTACTCTACACCACACTTCCAGGTCGGGCAGACGGAAACGTAACGGGGCGAATGGATACGATTCTAAACATTTAAGCCTACCTCGTTCTCTTAATATCTATTGTACAACCGCTTCCTGTTTGGTTATCAATACTGAAAATTCATTAGGCCCTAAACCTCAACCTTTCGTTTTACGAATGAACGAAAATCGAACGTAATGGAGATTTTTAATACACAGAAAAATAATACTAAAAGGAAATTTCATTGAAAAAACAACAAAAAAATAAGTGTAATGTGACATTTGATTCAGTATGCGTTCGTCTGCACGAGAAGCCGGTCGTATCTCTTAGCACGATTTTTTTCTAAAATACAAATATTGGAATTAGATGAGCAGTTAATTTTGACATTTGTATTTTTTATTATTTACATAAATATTTCAATTTCATATCATTTCTGTGAGCCTAAGCGGGTCATTATTAGAAATAGGTATCAAAAGGTGGTAGAGTGGGTTCGAACCGAGAAACTTTGACTTAAGAGTCGGCGACCCATTCAAAGACAGATTGGTGTGCCACTCAATTCTCTCTGCCCACCCGGCATGATGGTTGATTAGTTAGTAAATTAGCAAATGTAAATAGTTATATTTCAAAACTTTTACTTCTTACGAGATAAATACAATCTTGTAGATAATTCTCCAGATGATGTTTTTTGCCTTTGTCAGTTTTTTTAGCTCTAACCGTTTTTGTGTAAAAAACAAGGACAGAGACATATTTAGGGCGAGGGTAGAAAAAAATAGCATCCCGAAGGGCGGGAGCTATTGAAGGGATATTTCCAGAGCTATACCAAAAATCTAAACTATTATTTTCTTGAGGTTTCATTGAGGCTTAAATTGCCTCCAATGAATGTTCTCTGACAGGAAAAGAGGTACTTTGTTATTTTGAACCCACATTATTTGAGACCACAGTCTTACTCACCTTTAGTTCAAATGGGATATTCTGCTTTTGAGTAGAATCTTCAATATTCCCGAAAATTCTCAATATTCTTAAAAATCCTCTCGGTTCAACAAAGCCATCCATCTTGCCTGAAACAAAATGCAAATTATGTGTAATGTAAACTGACTATACCAACGTATTTATGTATATTTTATGTACGATATAATTAATTAAATTTGAATTGCTTTTAAAGTTTTGATATATTCACTCTCTCGAACACCAATGCAAAGCAGTTTAAAGAAAGTTGGATACTTTGGCCTCAGCTTTTCCAAATAAGATAAATTACTTTAAACAAAACTTGGCATTGTAAATTTCATTTGTTCGTTTATTATAGCGTATTACTTACTTTAAAGAGACTATAATTTATTTAGATTATTTTTAAGAAATGATCAAGGCATTACTTTGAATTCTTCAATTTTTGATTAATAAAAGAATAAAAGTGAAAAAAATATTTATTGTTTTTTTATTATTTTGTTACAATTTACGTAAGTATATTTCCAATACAAGTACTCATACATATGCGTGGTGTCCAACACGCACAAGTTTATACAAATACGGGTATGTATACAACTCTGATTCCTTTTACCGTTGCTAATATTCCCTTTGAATTATAAAAGAAAACACTTGTTTTTTTACCACTTAAGTTTATTTTATGACGACTAGTTTCGGAAGCTTCTATCTTTAGATCTAAACAGAAACTAAAATATGACTAATAATTAACTGTTCCATATGGTAAATAAGGAGAGGGGTAAGTAAGGGGGGGGGGTGTTAGTCAAGGGGGCAGATTTAAAAATAAAGGAAAAATGGAAAGCAAACGTGAAAAATTTTGAAACAATATATTACCTATTCAATTCTTATTAGAATTGGATATTAAACTTTCTAAATAATTCATAATTTGGCCTTTGTGTGGTACTAGATGTAATAATTTTAGTTTATGACAGTGGAATGAGTGATTTGTAACTATTATGTGATTTGCAAACTCCGAAAAATAAATATTAACAATAATTCTTGTCCCCCTCCCCCTAACTTACCCCTCTACTTATTTATAGCACAGTTAATTATTTATTGTGTTTTGTTTACATTTAGACCTGAAGATGGAAGCTTAGCTTCCAAAACTAGTCGTCATCAAATAAACTCAACTGGTAAAAAAGCAAGTGTTTTCTTTTATAATTTCATCATGTCTAACCACAAAGTAAATGCCGAACCTATAAATAAGATGCATTCACTTTTACAAACGCACTTTTCTTCTCCCATTCCCATTCTCTTACTTACTTTGTTGATTAATTTCAGTATAACCTCGTTTACTTGCATTTATCATTTGTATCGTATAAAAATATACTTCGCTTCAATTTCTGAATGTGCGCTGGACTTTTGTTTTGTTTAAATGGGAATTGCATTTATTAATGTAGTAACGTTAAGTTAGTCTTAGTTGAGTTGAGGTTGTTTAGGTTAAAAATTCATACCATATTTATATTTTTTTTTAAACATAAAATAAAGAGGTGAATTTTTAATAAACTCTTTAAGAGGTATCCTCTCTTAAAGTCTCTTTGAGAGTTTCGAAGAAGTTCGTTGCATTTATTAATCACCTTGCTTATTATGTACAAGGTTTTATAAATCATTAAGTGTTTTTTTTTCTAACTATAAAAATATTATTTTAATCTGTGTTGGGAACAGGAGGGATAATCTAGTGTGTTTTAATAAGGAACATTACAGAATTTGCTCATTGCTGGGAGGAAACCGCGTAAAATTCCTCAGGGGAAGCCAGACTGTTGAGTGTCGTCAACAGAACTTCTGTTCAATCAAGAGAGGGTTTGGCATTTTGTTTCCTAGCTTGGTTTATGGTACCATAGAACGAGGCTACTTGAACTTTGATGTGTTACTTGAGCCCAGTATAAAAAAATATTAAGATTGTGGTATCAATCGAAGTGTCGTGACAATAAGTGTCACCTTACAGGGAAACAATGAATCATGTCGATACGTTTATAGACCAAATACAGATTTAAATAAAAAAAATGTACTGGGCTCAAGTAACAGATCAAAGTTCAAGTAGCCCTGTTCTACGGTACCAATTTTCTTCACTATTTTTTATAGTGTATAATACCACCTATGGTATTATTAATGATAAAATTAATATTTCACCGATCCGAAACGATGACCTCTATACTATAAGGTACGGATAGGGGTTTGAAATAAAGGTATACGAACAATGTATTCATTTTTTAATAAATTCAAAATAAAATTAACAAAAAGTACCCTGATATTAAAAAGTTTATAATAATATATATAAATATAAAAATAAATATTATGGAATAATTTTATTCGCCTCAGTGGTGTAATGGTTAGCGTGTTTAGCTACTATGGTGGAGGTCTCGGGTTCGATTCCCGAGGGAATGAAGATAAATATGAGTAATTTTGCACCTTAATATTTATTCAACATTACCCTGGAATGGGAATAATCAGCTTGCCTTCATGTGTAAACGATCAAGATAACACTGCGTTTATATGATGTAGTGCCCTATGTACCATTAGGGTGCGTAGGGCATATTATTCTACTTCAAACCCTTATCCACACTTGATGGTCCATAGGACACTGCATCATTTAAACGCAGTGTTGTCTTCATCGTTAACACATGAAGGAAAGGTGATCAGCCCTCCACTTTAGGTACCAGTCCAAGGTAATATTGAATAAATATAAGAGTTGAAAATAACTTTATTTATTTGACCCCCCTCCCCATGGGGATTGAACCCAGGACCTCCAGTACGGTAGTCGAGCGTGCTGACCATTACACTACGTAGGCGAACGATTTTAAATATAGGTATACACACAAACGAAAATTAAAAAGCGTAATAATACTCTATAAAATCTATTCTTGAATAAATTATATTTTAAGCAGTAAATTTAGAAGCTTCTTACAGGTATTACACAAATTTGTTCCAAATCACATTAACTAATAAATTAGCTTCGTTAATGCACTCACTGTTGCATTTTCCTTTGCAAGCGGTGTGGCTTCCGGATGTACTTTCTAGTCAGACATCTGCATGATTTATACTGCTGGCGTCGGGCGTCGCTCATCGAGGGTTGCTATGGACGCTCGCGTGAGGCGTCCTGCCAGTACGGAGGGCAACGTACCTGCGCCGGTGAACGCTCAATCTTTGTTACAATTTTTATGGCATCGACACCGACCGGAAATAAGTGAGTAACTTCATTATGCTTTATTTTACGGGAGAGACTTTAAACATTATTTTTTTTTAATAATTTTTTTTTGTTTGTTCGGGAATTGTACAGCCTTACATATAAAAAGTATAAAATAAACAAAAGTTACATTAACAATAATAAACATTACACTACATTAACAAAAATAGTTAGATTAAAAAATTAAGCCAATTAAACTATTCCACATTAATGTTTTAATAACTTTCAAAAAACATACAGAGATTAAAAATTTATCTAATATTTTAACAAAATTTTCATTATTTTTTTTACAAAATGTTCGTAATATTTTTTTTATTTAAATTTTACTTTAGTATTAGTAAATGATATGGAATCCATCGAGACGTGTCATATTCATTGAAAATCATTTTTCCCAAGTAAGTGAGTATATATCTGAGTATATTATCCTCCTCCGTAGTGTAATGGTCAACAAGCTCGGCAACCATACTGGAGGTCCAGGGTTCGATTCCCAGGGGGGGTCAAATAAATATTTGTGATTTTTTCACTGTAATATTTATTCAATATAACCTTGGACTAGTACCTGAAGCGGAGGGCTGATCACCTTTCCTTCATGTGTTAATGATCAAGATAACACTGCGTTTATATGATGCAGTGACCTATGAATCATAGGGTGCGGATAAGGGTTTGAGTGAATGTAAGTATAATCCAGGGTTCGGACCTCAGATACAAATGGAAAAAGTTGCTTAATAAAAGCTTTCCTCATCCCAACAAAAATGGCTGTTGTGAACTCGCACATACTGTGTTACAAGTTTGATCAATTTATCTAAAAAAAAATTAAAAAATTGAGTTGTGTGGTTGTCAATCATGAGTATAATTGGTGAATGTTACACGTGTGTAAAGTGATCACTTAAACCAGCCTATGTCGGTCGTCAGCCCCGTAAACGCCCAGACCTCCATATTCTTTTTGTTCTTTAAATTTACCAAAAGTGAAAGAAAATGAGCGAAAAAGCGAATTGTCTTAATAAAAACCTAAGTTGTTTTCAAGTAATCTAAAAAAAAACAATCTGACAGATGTGGACTTGTAAAGGAAATTTACCGGTAGTAAAGTTTTCACAAGACGAATGACCGAGACGTGGCTTGAGTTGGGACTATTCACTACGTTTAACGTCTGTATTCATGTACTTGGGGGAGCCTATTGTAGAGTGAGCAAGTCGTATCACCCTGAAAAAAAAACATTTTTGCTTCTTTTTTAATTGAATTTTTGTTTTACAAAAAACATATTCAAATAATATAAATTAGTTGGTAAATATACAATACATTTCAAATATAACGTTTCTACCTCTCTAATAAAGTAGAAACTTGTGTTTAGAAAGGGAGTTCGTTTGACAATTATTATTTTTTTCATAAACAAAGTGAATTAATATTTTTTTAGACATCTCATCAAAGATAAAGAAGAATATAGAAGTCTAGGCATTTACGGGGCTGACGACCGTCATAGGCTGGTTGATGTCAAAAAATGATATGAAAATAACTCCTGTAATTGGAGATAATCCAAATTTTTGTGAACAAGTATTTGGACACACTCAAAATGTTGTAAAGTAAATTAAAATTAAAATTAAAAATAAACATAGTAAATTAAAAATTAAAAAAAAAATATTCCTTGGTATGGAGTCTAGGTAGGGGTGAGTCTTATATGATTTTTTATTTTAGTTTTAAAGGTTTGACATTTTTTTATAGATTTTAAGTTTTCCGGAAGTTTTTTTTTTAATTACCTACGTACGTATAATGGTTAAACGCTGCTGTTGTTTTACATCTGTGCAATATTAAATTATTAGAAAATCTAGGGTTACGTGAAATTTGCACTTCATTTCAGGAATTGTAACCACGGAACAAATTTTAATGGTGACATACGAAATTATGGCTTTATTTTTTTTTTAAGGAATAACCCGCAAAGCCTCTATTTGAGGCTTGTCTGCAGGTAAGATAGTAAGGATAAGGAAGGTTGTCTGCAGGTAAGATAGTATTTGTTTATATTATAGTAAATATTTCGCTGAATATACCAGTGGCGAAGGAGGTGTCATTTGTTGATGTAGACCAATTCGCAGGTTTGAGATTTTTTAAAAAAAGGTATCTCTTGCAAAAAATGCAATTCGTTAAGTGCCACCTGAGTAAAAAGAAAACTAAATTGCAATTTATCGTACATTGTGCCTAAATATTTTTCTCCATATAAGTCGTAAAAATATACATATTCCTTGTTTCAATATAATTACCATTCAATAGTATTATGTATGGAAATTAATATCAGTTATTGGGCACCTAAGCATACAACTAAGGGTCACAGAAGAAGATTGTGTAAACAAAATTTCCAATTACAGATTCATATCAATGGATACCTGTGTCTGCAATTATTGGGTTGGTGTTGAATATAAGGTTCTGGTTGCTTTTCTTATTATCTTTTCTTATTATAAGCTCGACATTTAAAAAAACAATAGATTCACCCAATTTGAACTGAGATTGATTTTCGATGCATTCCGCGTTTGAAAATGAGGCGGAATGCATCGAAACAAGTCGCTCACTCCTTTCAAGAACGTCATAAATCAAAAATCGACTATTTTCAGTTGTGCATGTTTTCGGAATGCCCAGAAAATGTACTTTATCCCAGCAAAAGAGGCATATTTTTAACTTAATATTTACCCGCTACATGGCAGAAAATTTTGTTTTTGCATTTTGAAGAAAAAGTATTGTTTAATTATTTTTTTTAAATAAACTAAATGTTTTTAAAATGGAAAAAAAACCTTCAGGTTTTACCAAAAAAGATCAGTTGCACAGTAAAAAGTTCAATAAGTGGTTTGATATTTATATTTAATACATTGTGTTATATTTTTAAACTTTAAAAACGTTCTCCTGAAAAATCAAGTTTTTTGATTTATGACGTTCTTGAAAGGAGTGAGCGAAGTGTCACAGTAGATTTAAACAGTGGTATTTTATAAGTAAAACATTAATTAAAAATGGATTATTTTTCTTCATCTATTTTGAGATGTTAAAAATATTTAAAAAATTACTCTTGAGCTGAGTAATTTTTTAGTATTTGGTCTCACTCAAAATGCAATAAATATCTTTATGTACTTTCATTTCATTTCATTATAATAATACTAGAAGGTTTACAAAACGTAACAATGGTGACCACAATTAACCGGAACTTGGAAAAATTCAGAAAATGAAGGATGAACAAAAGTGTGCGAAAAATATAGAAATTATAATTTGGCCTGTCATACCCTGTATCTACTTTCAGTCTACCCAATCTATTTTATTACTCTCAAACCAATTATTTAGCGTTTGGATACCTTTTTGACACATTTATTTAAAACTTTCCTAAAGAGAAGCAGTAATTGTCATGAAAATGGGTAATTGTAGGGATCATTGTCACAACTGACAATATCAGGCGGTTCATAACTTATCCACAATTGAAGGGTATTCAAAATGATTTTGATAAAATCAGTACTTAAACTAAGACGATTTTGTTACAATCAATTAATAATCTTTTTATTTATCCCTTACTTAAGACAAATAATGTGTATTATTTATTATTTCGGCGTTCACTTTATGGTAAGAAATTATTTAATTGTTCATAAAAATAAAAATAAATACCACTTGAGTATAAGTCTATCACTTGAGTCTATGTTTATATTTAAACATGCATCTGTGGCTTCCGAAACTAGTTTTGACAAAACATTATTCTCAAGTGGAAAAAAATATGTTTTATTTATAATTTTCTAATAAGGCAATTTTTTCCTTCTTTTGGTGATCTGTTTTCTAAAAAATGGTTTGAAAAAAATTAACTGGTCAAATTATAAGCTAAAAATTTAAAATCATGTTTTAAACGTTTCACAAGTATGCGAATAAAATCCAGGATTCGGACTACACATACAATTAAATGGAGTCTTTTTATAAAATCAAACAACTTTGTTTTAACCACTTCTTTATTGGTACACTTTATCCAACCGGTTTCGACAAGAACCTTATCATCATCAGGGTTTATGTACTAAATTCTAAAATATTGAAATATTCATAATTGATAACCCTTCCCTTACCAAAAACTTCCACGCACTCCGTACACCATATGTAAATACGATTTAAAAACTCCTAATTTTACTACTTAAATCCTATATTTTACTCGTAGTTCTATAGAGATATACATCTACATATGAAAGTATCATTTATACTCACCAGCATGCAAAATTGAGCTTTATGAAAATAATTGCTAGGCAGTTAAGTATGGAAATTGCCATTCATAATATAATATACATCTTTAATATACTTTGTACTAGATAATGCTATCAGAACGTTCCAAGTTACTTCGGGACCAAATGATTTGAGAGCGCCCACCAAAATAACTCAGTTAGACTTCGCATGTAAATTAAGCCAACCGTATATGGATGAGTGCCGCTTCATGTAAATTATTTTGTTCAGAAGATATTAAAAAAAGTATTTAAAAAAAAAAATTATTTGCACATATGACAGTCATTTTACTTAATTAAGTACCTACATGTTAAAATCACTATTTTGTTAATATTCTGAAATATTATGAATGATATTTTTTTATTCAAAAATATCTCGACTTGATTTAAAATTTTCTTGAATGTTTTTCACAGATACTTTGTGGCACATTTTATAAACTTTATGAAAGAAAGCAACTTTTTTTAACCACTTTTTATTTATAAACTTTATGAAAGAAAGCAACTTTTTTTTAACCACTTTTTATTATTATTAGTACCTACCGGTTTCGACAAGAACCTTGTCATCATCAGGGTTCATCATTCGTAGTTATTTGGAGTTGCTAAGCAATGCACAATAAAAATAATATTTAGGATTTTTCACGGAGTGTGTGGAAGTTTTTGGTAAGGGAATGTAATTAATTATGAGTATTTTAATGTTTTAGAATTAAATGAATCCTGATGTTGACAAGGTTTTTGTCGAAACCGGTAGGTTAAAGTGTACTAATAATAATAGAAAAAGTGGTTAAAACAAAGTTGTTTAATTTTATAAAGTTGATTTTAATCTATTAACGGGTAAAGCCTATCTATAAATCTATCAAAAGATTAATTCTAAATGGATGTTTGATAATGGGCAGAATGATTATACAAGGAAAGAATGAGACAAGTACAACATTGATATATTCTGTAAAGTGACTACTCTAGTGTTTGAAAATAGATACTTATAAATAGTTAATATTTTTCAACAAAAAAACATGAAAATTTACATTATACTTTTTTTTTAGGTCAAGGGATCTTGCATCCCTTATGTCACCGCGACCATATTAGGTATATTGTGACATCCCTCTGTATTACAGCTCACAGCCAAAACCTAAGTGAGTCATGTAACTCACGACCTGTCTTGATGGTAGGAGCTTCACCTTCTCGGAGTCCAGTAGGGGTCGTCCAAGGATGTGACTTCGTTTGCGAGCGAGTGCGTCACAATTGTAGAGAATGTGGATTGGCGTTTCGTTATCCTCCATACTCCAACTAAAATCTAATAGTAAATACTAAGTATAGATTATACTTTGTATTTACTTTTGGATTTTAGTTGTGTTATAACAATTCTTGACAGAACTGTATATAAAACAAATAAAATAAAATAAACAACAATTACAGTACATACAATAGTTTTTTCCACTCTCATTTTATTTGACCAGTAACCGGGTTTCATCGTAACCGACATCATGGAGATATCGATAAAGACGAAACCGCGTCACTGGTTAAAAAAAATGTATGTGGAAAAAGTTTTATGGTTAAAAATGTGCAGTAGTATGAATTGTCAACCAACGGTTCCAGATTCACCCATATATTATTTCAATTTACATATCGTAGTCGTACAGGAGAAAGTGACCAACTAACAAAACGTAAAATGTTCAGGAGGGCCATTTAAATCACTTTTCCTTGGCAAGAAAGTAAACATCAATATAGTTAGTCATTTTTAACAAGTCAATATATTTTACTTCTAAGTATTGATTTGTTAAAAATGACTAACTGCATTGATGTTTATTTTCTTGCCAAGCTAAAGTGACTTAAATGGCCCACTTGAACATTTTACGTTTTGGTAATTGGTCACTTTCTCCTGTACGACTACGATATATGTCTTCAAAATGCTAAATGCTAAAATAACTCCTTCGAATTGAATCGAATGAACTCAATCAAATCGCAATCCGACGATCACACATATAATGATCTACAAAATGGTCATAGCTAAGTGCCAAGAAGCCAGACTTGTATTTTATTACCCGGTATATCTCCGTCTTTAGCGAGTACGACGGGTTAAAGGCGAGGGAGATATTGGAATTGCAGTAAGATATTGTAGCCACTGATGGTAAGTCGTTTTTCTCTCTTGACCCATCGTATATATCCACAAGGTCAGTGCTTCTAAACCTTTAACCTTTTCGTAGTTGCGACCCCCTGAATGACTTATTCTAGTATCCATAAATCTGAATTAAAATCATCACCATTGAAAAATATATGTAGTATTTATTTCGTGTTAAAATAAACGTCCACCTCCGTAGTGTAATGGTCAGCATGCTCGGTTACCGTTCTGGAGGTCCCGGGTTCGAGGGCTGATCACCTTTCCTTCATATGTTAACGATCAAGATAACACTGCGTTTATATGATGCAGTGCTCTATACCCCATTGGGGTGCGGATCAGTTATAATATACCATATGTTTAACACGCTCCTTTAATTTCATGGTTCACTTTGTGAAATATCGCTTAAAAACTCTACTTCACGACTGCCGGTTTCGGAATAGTCATCACATCATCAGGTCAACTGTAAGCTACAGTTGATACACACAAGCTACAGTTGACTACAGTCTACAGTTAGACTGATTATGAAATTGTTGTTCTTAAACCGGTAGTCGTGAAGTAGACTTTTTAAGTGGTATTATACAAAGTGAACGATATTACCATAGCACAAAGTTAGTTATGCTTTTAATGCTTTGAAAACACAAAAAATTACTTTATATGAGGCACTATTTTAAATAACAATATATTCAGATAGTATTAAATTTTTCATAAAACTAAGAACATAAAATTCTGATGATAAATTCGTAGATAAAGAAGTGTAGTAGAAAAGAATATAAAAGTCTGCACATTTACAAAGCTTACGACTTGACATTGGCTGGTTTCATTGTTAAATCGTAAAACCATATTTTTATTTAAATACACTTCTTCATCGCTGCATCCTTATCTTAATTAAAACAAACCCTTGGTTTAACCCCTACAGCCAAGAATAAGGGAAAATAAATTAAGAGCTTATTTTATTTCTTGAAGATTTGACTGAAACATATTCTTAGAATTTATCAAAATATTTGACTAAATGCCAAATTCAAACATAAGTTGCCTAGTAAGCGATTAAAAAAAACGGCACATACCAAAAACAAAATTTAATATTATTTCTTCAAAAGAATTTTGAATGCAACACAATTTGTTCTCGTACATCCGCAATGACGTCATGCTGTTGTGTAATAAATTCAACAGACGAAAATGACAAATTATTCGATTAATTACAATTTAAACACACTGTTTCGCGGATCCGATAGAAAAGCGGCACAAATCAAAATTTGATAATTTTCGGGAAACAAAGTCAAATAATGTTTTCTATCTCAATTATTCGTGTCCTCCAATTCCCATATGAGGCTAATATTTCAACATACCCACCGCTCTGCGTATGTACTCGTACATCATGAACATTAATACTAAAAGGTAACGAATTTACATTGTTTTAGCTCCTAACCTAAGTGCTGAGATATTAAAAAAAAATTGTGTATACCTATAAAAGATATGCTGAAAACAAATTAACGATGACCAGTATAAATAGTAAAATTAACGTATATTATTACAGGTGGCGATGCTTCGTGTTATGATGGAATTTTAATAAAGCCGGTAATCTTTCGGTGCGATAAAAATAATAACACGTGGGCAGTAAATGGTTTGAAAAAGCCCAAACGAGAGAAATCTGGAAGGAATTAGGAGAAACCTACATCCAGCAGTGCACTGCAGAGGAGAGACGGCTATCAAAGAAGAAGAAAAAGACCCCTCAGTTAGTTAGTGAGTTTTAGTAAAACTTCATTAAAATCTTACTATTTTCGATGCAAATATTTGCGTGTGGTGTTTAAATGTAATTACAAAATAACTCCCTCGTACCGCATGAAAATGTATATTCTCCCGTTATATTTATTTTAAATGTATAATATGATACTGTACAGCCAACCCCATGGTAGACGCCCCGGGCACACCACCAAAGAGATAGGTCGAGAGCTAGGAATCGACATCGCAGGAGGCTAATCCCTCTTAAAAATAGGCCACAAGGCCTACAACGAGATTAAGAGGAAGAAGAAGAAGAATATGATGCTTTCAACAACAAAAAATAAGAAAAAGTCCATCTCGTAGCACAAGAGCTCAGTCTCTTTTTGGAGAGGCTCAGCTGAACTGATATTATAAGATTGAATTAAGTAGAAATGTATACAAATTGTATTAAATTGTATAAAAAAACTGTATTGAATATATAATATAAAGAAGCCTAAAAAATAAATTTCATTTGAGTAGATGTAATACTACTACACTAGTCAATTAGTATATAAGAAAAAATTGTCAAAGCTCTTTTTTATTAGCATCTATTTTTAACCGGTGATGGATTAAATGATATGTGAATTCATCACATTTTTTGCATGTAATTATTTCCATTGTCAATAGCTTACTTTTTTTAGATAGTGTAAGAAGTTTTTTAGAATATAATATTTTTTTGAAAAAAAATATGATTAAAATAATGTAACTATATTTTAATTAATTGTTTATTAAAATTACTCATCATAACATATAAATCAATAGAAAAAACATTTAAAAACAAAATCTCCAGTTTTTTTTATATTTTTTTATGAAATAAAAACTTTGATAAATTTCTGACCCCCTCATATGTAAAATATTAAAGATCCCTCAAGGGGTCTGGACCCACCGATTGAGCATCAGTGCGCTAGTGCACCCGAGATCGCCACTCAATGTGGCTATTATGGTACATGGTTATCGATGCCAGCGACACATGATCGAACTGGAGCACTGCACCTTTGACCTCTTCCTATGATATATTATTATACACAAATGATTCCTCGTTTATTATTGGTGTCATAAATATTGCGCCGTGGCGTAGTTGGTCATGGGTTCGATCCATTATCATATTCTATCACGTTATATCGTTTTGCATATATGTTATTTGTTAGGTCATAACATTAAAAAAATAAAAATATTTTTTTTAAATTTTCACTGTGTATAACAAATTTTGTACTTGACGAATTTCACCCATAATAATAATAACATATCTTTATAAAAAGAAAAATTATTATTAATATTTTTTAAATCCCTAGATGATCTAGGTAATGTTTAAAAACATGGGAAATTTCACGTGATCTATTTTGAAATTACAATATTTTGAGTGTGTCCAAATACTCATCTCACCAATAGATGTCTCTAGTGAAGTTCTAGTGATTCAAGAACAATGTTACAAAATCGGTTCATATATACAGAACTTCCAAGAATTTGAGTAGTGTGGTTATCAATAATGGGCAGAAATGGTGAATGTTACACGTGTGTATAGTGATCACTTGAACTAGACTTCCATATTTTTCTTCATCTTTGATGAGATGTCAAAAAGTAATAGTTTAAAATTAGTACGAATACAAATAATGAAAAAATAGTATTTTTATAATAGTTCTATAGGAAAATTCCTATGACGTAAATAGTTTTACGTTTTTTTATTCAGATTATTTTAATTTATTTTGTTTAGTCACCTTTAGTTTAGTTTCTGCCAGTGTTATGTCTCGGGTTATAATAAATTTATAAATTTGAACAAATTCACATGGCATCATTTTCGTAAACTACTACCTATAGAGTGCTTATTAACTTCATTCAGTGTACTCGTTCCGATATAGTAACTATTATCTACCAAAATACTTTGATAGGCCAATTGAATTATTAAAATTCATTTCATTCTTCCTTACAATAGAAACACGCTCGATATTGTGAAATTACTAAGAATTTCTTACAGTCGATCTATTCAGGTTGAAGCGATTTAGGAACCATCACATCGTAATAACCTTCTAGAATAAGAATAAGACTAATACTCAATTTTACTTTTCCTTAATGAGTTTATATTACACTAATATAAACTGTTATTTACACTTAATTTACATCATACAAGCATATATATTTAAACCTTCTTAACGTAAACAAAACATTTATTTTTAAATTCTTTCAAACTCTTTTCATTCTTCATAGATACATTCAGGCATCTCATCATACATTTTCATACATTAAAAAAATTTGTGATTCGGTTTTTTTCAACAATGGCCGACTTATTTTATCCTTATTTCTAGTTATATGTTCATGAAAATTTTTGTTTCACACTATTTTATCCTTAAAATATTTGGATAATTTATCGTTTAAAAATTTATAAATAAAGACCAACATTTTAAGCAATTTTAGTCTCTTTTTTGTAGATAACTAGTTGAGTTCTTCTCTCATTTTTTTCTATATTATTATATCTATTTTTCTTGAGTACTATTTTCATCGCTGTATTTTTTATAATTTCTAATTTATTTAAATATCACAATTAATAATTTATTTAATATATCACCCTTAACTTAAACCTGAAGCACATAACTATTAGTAAATATTTTATTACAATATTTTGAGTGTGTCCAAATACTTGTTCACAAATGTGGTTATCTCCTATTATAAGAGTTATCTCTTCTATAGTTGGAAATATTTAATTAATAAAGTATACCACTTTTTCTTACAATCTATTATGACATATGTTTCGATGCATTTCGCATAACGATATTAGAAAATGATGCGGAATATAGCAATAGATTTTTTTAAATAGAGGTATGTTTCAAGTAAAAGTTTAATTTAAAGTAAAATACAGAGCATGAAGATATGATTACAATTCAGTTTAAATACTTAAAATAAAATTGGGGAAGGAAGATTTTATGAAAAACGTGACGGTAACACGAGCGGTGATCATTGTCACTAAGGATTTTTCTTGTTAGTTATCAGAATGTTTACGATCATGGTGAGTACCGCATTATGTACCATAGATGGTAGACAACGTGTAATTGACACATCAAGCGTAATCTTACTTTGCAGACAGTCAAAAGCATGAACGGGAGCTTGTTTAATTTACATCTACCGACTAACCACATATCCGGTATGTATCCGTCGAAGTAGCGACCGGAATGTAGAGCGTTCGGCAAAGCACATTGTATTTGTCGACGAAATCCCACCACGTATGGTGCGAATACACCCGGGCTAGGGGGGATGATGATGGGATCAAGTTTTAATTCGTTTAGCTTCTTCACAAGCGATGTGGACCTTGTCCTAACGCAATTAACAGCCGGCCGGCTCTAGTCCCACTTCAATGGAAGTATTATTTATTTTGAGAATTACCTAAGACCCCGCTAGGGGCCGTACTCGAATAAAACCGATTTGTCGTAATTGAACACCCATATAATTCGTCCGGACGAGAGTAAAAGCAATCCCGAATGAAGTACACCGGAGATACGACGTCCGCCTAATTCCGAGTAAAAATCTCAATTTGATGATACCCTTAGCAAATTGGACATTTATTGATCAACTACGCCAATTCCTGAACAAACATATCTACGTAATGTAATAGTTCGGGGACTGGAAACCAAATAGAGTTATCTCGCAGTTGTAAAATTGTTCCGGGCAGCGATTTCAAACGTAAGAAGGGAAATAACACTAATTACGTATAGAGCGGTAACTTACTTTTATTTTTAAATAATTAAATAAAAAACCTTTTAGATGTTGTGTAGCTATATTAATATTGAATAGTAATAGGATTGCATACCCAATATTAAAAATACCGCATCACCGTACACTTGGCAGAAGGGAAACTTCTTACAATATAAACAATTAGAGAAATTATGTGTGAGAAATAGAGAGAGCATCTCAAAGGAAATACAACAATAAAGTTTTTAATATTATTTTTTGACATCTCATTAAAGATGAAGAAGAATATGGAAGTCTGGGCATTTACGGGGCTGACGACCGTCATAGGCTGGTTTAAGTGATTAAAATGGTATTTTCTGGCGTTTCTCATGTGTGTGATTATAATCCAGGATTCGGACCTCACATACTAATATAAGAGTTTCTGATTAGTAAAAAGCTTCTTTACATCTCACCAATAGATGTCCCTAGTGAAGTTCTAAGGATTAAAGAACAAGGTTTCTAAATTGGTTCATATATATAGAACTTCTAAGAATTTGAGTAGTGTGGTTGAAAAAAAAGAAAATATAACTTATCACTAACACAAATATGTATCCATAAAATATTTTTTTCAGATCATTCATTTTGGATCTTCTTCTTCTCCGTCTTATTCCTCATTGCTGAGAGTTGTGACCCTTGCGGAAGCATGATTCTTCTCCAGTTATCCCTTGACTGCGCTGCACGTAGCGCTTCAACCACTGAGGTGCCTGCTGCTGCCTTAATTTGATCATTTTGAATACCTGACTGAAAATAGATCTTCTGCATATCGACTAGCTAATGTAAAATACACCATGTTCCTCGTATAAAATATAGATACACCGTTTTACATCAGCCCGATATTGTAATTAATTTGTTAATTAAGTTAATATGTTTATCCCACAAAATAAGTCTCGTGGTAAATATAGAATTTTTCTCACAACAAAGAAAATCATGGCTTTCTTCCCACATGGTTATTTCAAGCTAGGTCTTTTGATAATTGGATCACAGTATTGATTCCATTAATTTGTTTTGTAATCTGTTTCGAAGGAAATTCGAATCTTACTTGCTGATTATATTTACATAACACAATTTGAGTCCTGCTGTTTTTTCCTTATTATTTTAATAATACATTTTGTCGCAACAAAGAAAGATGTTTAGATTGCGTGTAAACGTTTTACGGTGGAAAATGTCGGCCAAAAAAATCACAAAGATTTTTTTTCGTATTTACATCATTTTAAATTCTTCGGCATTAACACCCTGAGCCGATTACTGGGCTAGCTGCTGTCAGAAATGATTATATTTGAACAAAAATAACGAAACAAGCTTTAACGAAATCAAACATTTTTTTTAACCTGTCCGGGAGTATGGCCGTACATGTACGGCCATACCAAACTTTTCTCAAAGGAGTTTGGACGTACATGTACGGCCGATACAAAATATGATTTATCACACGATTTATATCAAAACATGTTAAAAACATGATTTATCGATATTTCGATAATTTTGATATAAATCATGTTTAATGGGGTAAATATCTTTGTTTATTCAAGAAAACATGTTGCTTATAGCATCGACTATAATATAAAAATTTAAAAGTAAAAAAAAAAAACAAAAACAAATTCACTCCTCAGATACAGTTTTGTCCGGAGAAACTCACACCCAGACAGGTTAAGAACTGAGGATAAGAGAAGAAAATTAATCAATTTAAATAAAAATAAATTTTCAAAGTAAAATAAATACAAAGCTACATAGGAAAATATCTTCTTCTTCTTCCATGTTTCCTCTCTAGGTGGAGCATATGGCCAACACGAGACGTCTACAAGTCTTGGCTTCCTTCCAGGTCAGTCCTGCATCTCAAAGTTCCGCTGAGTATAGTCAGTGAATGGTCGTCAGCGGCCTTCCGGGGTGCAGGAATCCTCGGGGTTGGAAGAAGAAATTTGAAGGGCTTATTTAGTCTGTTCCCAGCATTCTCTATCCTTATACAATTTATCTAAATTTTCTTTAAATCCAGGTAACATTTGACGTATTACTTTTTTTGCTTAAAATAACGTTTTTATGTTGAAAAGGCTAGTTTTTCTCAAATTAAATAATATGGGTTTGAAAAGATTAGAATTCTTGAAATGTAAATAGTTAAAAAAATTCAATATGTTTTTTTTTTTTAAAAGGCAAATTCCGATATAGATGTTGCCCCGAACTCACATATGAAGCGACGTGTGAACAAATATGATCCTATTATAAATTCAAAAAAAAAATGCAGTGTGGTTGTCAATCATGGGAAGAACGGCAAATGTTACACATGTATAAATTGATCACCAAATCCAGTCTATGGAAGGTCGTAAGCCTTGTGAATACCTAGACTTCCATACTCTTCTTCATCTATACCACTATATATTGAGATGTCAATATGTTAATAATAAATAATAAAACCCTTACAGCACCCCAATGGTGCATAGGGCACTGCTTCATATAAACGCAGTGTTATCTCAATCGTTTTTACCCATGAAGGAAAGGTGATCAGCCCTCCACTTCAGGTACCAGTCCAGTGTAATATTGAATAAATATTGGAGTGAAAAAATCACTTATATTTATTAAACCCCCCTGGGAATCGAACCCGGGACCTCCAGAACGGTAGCCGAGCATGCTGACCATTACACTACGGAAGCGGACAACCAATAATGTCAATATGTTAAATATACATACTTAAATCTGGTGTCATGTTTATATCAAAATTCATACAGTATGTAAGCTTAAATGGATATAATTCGTTTAAAAAAACTCACTCCGCTAAGTTTGTAAAAAGACAGAAGACAAAGGTTGTCCTTTTCATTAATTTCATACTACCCGAATTTGAAATAAAAAAAAACGTTTAAAAAAACTCACTTTGCAGGTTACATACAACCTTTTCATTAATCTTACTACTCAAGTTGTTACCATATCCGACCGCCATCTTTGAACTGCCATACGAACTACATACAAACATGTTTTCGGGAAGAACATGAATGTTGAATCCCACCTATGGACGCACTTTGAAAGTTCGAATGATTATACCACCAAATTGGTTTGCGTCTAAGATGGGCTGATCAAAGGTTTCTTGCGAAGATCTTCTTTAAAGTTTTTATACCCATTACTATGACCAAAATTATATTGTATACCCACACACAGGCCATGTGTGGGTATACAATATTATATTATATATAATATATATTTATATTTATATTTTAAATATTATTCAATTTTTTTGTATTTGAATTTATGTCATGTAATGCAAAAGAATTTAAAATAAAGAAATGCATCTCCCTCTGATAATTTCGACTCATAACCTGACCGCATTCGAGCATATGACATACCTGATCGTGTCAAGTTATTCTAGGTCTTCCTCTGCTCCTTTTGCTAACGACATTCGCATCATAAATTTGTTTTCCGGTCTTTCCTCACTCATACCTTCCACATGTCAAACCAACTCACAGTCCAAAAAACACGCGTTTCTTAATTTTATCTAAAATGCTTATCTCAGCTTTGCATGCCTTCCTTATTTCACCATTCGTACATTATTCATACATCGTTTTGCCGCTCATTCGTCTGAGAGATCTCATTAATATTATTTAATAATTCTTATTATTGTATTACATTTTTTTGATTTTTGATATATTGGCAAGTTCAAATGTTTTTTTTATGTAAGAATTGTTGAAATCACTACATAAAAAAAATAACTGGTAGCTTGTGCATTTATAATTTAATTTATTTTATTTTATATAATACATTATATGATGCAAGATTTTCTGATCAAGTGAGCATGTTCCATGTCCAGGAACAAGGCCGTAATTTGACCTTAACCTTACCGACTTTAACACTTGACCTAACGTAACCTCTTAACTTATTTTGACTTGGTGATACGTGGTAGATATTCAATTAAATACTTGTCGTTTGCGATTCAATGTCTGTTCACATTTTCAAACCCTAAAAATAAATTTAGAGAACATGTATGTCGCCTACTTTCAAAATCCGCCAGATCCAATTTTATAAGATTTTAAAATAAATAGTCTATCGGAATGCCAATTGTGGGTTGTATATACTTATATTGTTTAAAATATTTATATACTTGAAAACCCTGTAAAAATACTTAAAAACAGCGGTGTATTTCAAATTCCGCTATATTCATGAAACTTGCCTTCTGACCCATATCGTCAAAAATTAAGATGACGTCATTATCGGTTAGTGTCTTTTGTTTTTTTTTAATTGGAAAAATTCTCTATTTCATAATATTTTATCTAAAGAGAGACAAATCTTTGAATCATAAATCTTGCCCGGAGAATTTTGATTTTTTTTTGTAATATCGACTAACATGGATCTGGCGAATTTTGAAAGTTGGCGACACATATAGCCCACAATGCGATGACCAGAATCAACTCTTATTAACTATCAGAATTAACACAATCTACCTCTTATTTTATTTTTGAAGTGATGTGTTTAAATATTATTTCAATTATTTTTTAAATACAATTAATCGACTGATTACAAAACGCAAACTAGTAACTACTTATTTATAAAAATAAAATTAATATATCTTGTAAAAAAGTGTATTCTTGTAATCGCTTCAAAGAAAATATCTAGCGGTGAACGTGGGCACTTTTGATTGCCGAAATTAAATTACATTTTTATTAAAAAACAAAATACACATAAGTATATTTATATCAGATTTCTCAGCATAGAATGTTCCTGAATCTAAGAGCTATCGATAACTTCACATTTCGGTCCAAGCCAATTTATTTTTTCGTCTTTTTTACAAACTAGAATAAGAATCATAGATTGAAATACGAGTATAACATAAGAGTAAAACATATTGGAGTTTTCTAAAAATCAATTTGTCATTGAATAATTTATTTAATGTTTATTCGGCCTTTTAGTACAGAGGTAACTAGATAATTATTATTTAAAAAGAATGAGTGGAATACACAGTGAAGTTCCACATTTATCCATTTGATTTTATTTGGTGATTATTCCTCTAGTGGGTCAAACTTTTACAAATTGTGTGATTCAACCCTATTTTATGTTCAATAATGAAGCATAATGTTATCTGTTATTACGAGGAGATATGGGAATGTACTTGTGAATAAATTAGAGAATACGCTCAGATTATATTACACTTGAAAGCTCGATATCAACATCAGATAGCCGGACTTAGCGAAATTAGAGGTTTTATCCACTTATGACGGAAATCAATACCCTATAAGGGTACACCTTGACACTTTATGGTATACAAGCGAGTGTTTTTGTCTAGAATTTTCACGCATGAAATAATGGTAACTTTAAACATAAAGAGTAAATCCACTCACGAGTAGGCATAGGCTATGAAACTTAAAAAGTTGAAGCCTGAGTAGGGTCATGATCAGCGATGTTGCATAAGCCGTAGCTAGATTTCAGAGTCACTTAGACGTTAGGTAATTCAAAAAAAACATTGTGGTATACATTTCACATTAAAAATTAAAAAATATTTAAAACACCGAAAAATGAACATCACGCCTCTTCTCCACAGTGGTAGATAGAGAATAGAACGCCACACCATTCTTCACATCTTTCACATTCATGCATCTTCTCATTCCTACATATACGCTGATTATTTCAACTCCTGATCTGACCGCATTCATGTTTTTGACATACTTAAACATAACAAATGTATTTTCATGCATTTTCTAGTTTGTAAAATAATTCAAGAAGATTCGTATACACATTTTATTTTTCATAACCGCAAATCGTCTATTTTAAATGCTTGTCTGCAGGTAGGATAGTAAGGATAGGGAAGGTAAATGTGAAAAATACATCACAAACACCCAGACCAATTGAAAAAAAAATTGAAATCATTTTGCAATCGGCGGGAATCGAACCCGCGACGCCAGTTTCGCAGTGCGTCTACCCAACTACGCCACGACGCCTGCCACATATAATAAAGGTTTCTACTAATAAAAAATAGCTTACTAATTCCAACCGTAGATGGTATCGAGGAACTTCCATGTAGAAGAAGGTTCAATTGAGGCATAAATATAACTTCCGAAATTATACTTGTGTGGTTGTCAATCATGAATTTTATACTTATCACACACCAGCCCATGACAGGTGATATACAGGGTTATTCATTTCGAGATTTCAAGATGAAAACGCTGGCATTTGACGCCTGTCGAACTCAACTGTCATCTGAAATGTCATAATATCAGTTAATTGTATGCTATTAACGATAATGCATCGTTCAACAAACGAACAACGAGTTGAAATTATTAAAACTTACTATAAAAGTGGTCCGTTTTGTCCGCCACCGTAGTGTAATGGTCAGCACGCTCGGCTACCGTTCTGGAGGTCCCGGGTTCGATTCCCAAGGGGGGTAAAATAAATATAAGTGATTTTTTCACTGTAATATTTATTCAATATTATTACCCTGGACTGGTACCTGAAGCGGAAGGCTGATCACCTTTCCTTCATGTGTAAACGATCAAGATAACACTGCGTTTGTATGACGCAGTGCCCTATACATCATTGGGGTGCAGATAAGGGTTTTATTATTATTATTATAAAAGTGGTGATTTAAACGTAGCTACTTTTCGTGCATTATACGCGCTGATTATAGTCTTCATAATCGACCAACTACGCACATAATCGGTAAAATTGTAATTTAAAAAAAAAATGGAAGCATTACTGTTGTCGTAAGGTTGTCGTTATGTCGTTACTGATGTTTGGTGCGCTCTATGGTCGGAAGGTGCCATTGGCCCGTATTTTTTCAACAAAAAAAGTATTTTTGCAAATGGAATATTATCACACTGTGGAAGGTAAACATTTCAAAACATGAATTTTCACGACGAGTTGGGTGCTCTGAATATACTGTGAGGAGTCTTATAAAAATGTTTCACGAAAATCTGTTGACCGGGAAAAGGAAGCGGTGAAAGACGCGTGACTTCTTTTAGAGAGGACCGAAAAGTAGAGAATATTCATATTAATTTGTTTTCATATTATTTTTTGACATCTCATCAAAGATGAAGAAGAATATGGAAGCCTGGGCATTTACGGGGCTGACGACCGTCATAGGCTGGTGTAAGTGATCACTTTACACACGTGTAACATTCACCAATTCTACCCATTATTGACAACTACACTACTTAAATTCTTTACATCCCACCAATAGATGTCTCTAGTGAAGTTCTAGTGATTCAAGAACAAGGTTTCTAAATTGGTTCATGTATACAGAACTTCCAAGAATTTGAGTAGTGTGGTTATCAATAATGGGTAGAATTGGTGAATGTTACACGTGTGTAAAGTGATCACTCAAACAAGGCCTATGACGGTCGTCAGCCCCGTAAATGCCCAGACTTCCATATTCTTCTTCATCTTTGATGAGATGTCAAAAAATAATATGAAAATAACTCCTGTAATTGGAGATAATCCAGATTTTGTGAACAAGTATTTGGACACACTCAAAATGTTGTAAAGAATACTCATCAGATATGTCAATTGATGGTAAAATAACGATTTTTACATAAAGTTGAATTAATTATGGCCAATTTTCTCATTTTTAGCTAGTGCGATGGTTTTTGTGTCTGCGGGTGTATTTAAATTTATAAAATACAGCCAAAAGAAATTCCCAAAGAAAAATTAAACACATTTTAACACCTATATGTTTATTGAACACTTGTCCATCAGGTTCCCCTTAAATCCCTTATTAAAGGTTATCAGCATAAAATTAGCGTCACTCCACCTCTGATAATACTCAGTCAGTCGGCTAATCTACAATGGAGAGTGACAAAGGTGGTATGCAAAGGAAGAATAATGAACGGTATTTTCATAAATCAAGATCGAGTAAAATGAAACTTAGGCGATGTAAAGCGAATGCAAGAGAAAGGAACAGAATGCACGGATTGAATGCAGCGCTCGATCGACTAAGAAGGTATTGTGCAAATAGAATTTACTTTGATATAAATACAAAAGAAAGATAAAGGTACTTTTTGATCATTGCTATCCCGTTGGATTCTTTTTTGTTACCGTGAGCAAATAAGTTATAATCAAGGTACATTTTGTTTTTTACCCTTTTTTTGTTTCAGTGAAAAACGATTGTAAAAACTAAGTATTTAATAGAAAATTTAACACAAATACTCCATATATGTACATGGTCCGCCTCCTTAGTGTAATGGTCAGCATGCTTGGCTACCGTTCTGGAGGTCCCGGGTTCGATTCCCAGGGGGGTTTAATAAATATAAGTGATTTTTTCATTCTAATATTTATTCAATATTACACTGGACTGGTGCCTGAAGTGGAGGGCTGATCACCTTTCCTTCATGTGTAAACGATCGAGGAAACACTGCGTTTATATGAAGCAGTGCCCTATGCACCGTTGGGGTGCAGTAAGGGTTTTATTATTATTATCAAATCCGATACAAATGATTGATGATTTTTGACATTTTAATATAGATGAAGAAGATTGTGAAAGTCCGGTCATTTACAGAGCCTACGACCGTTATAAGCTTGGTTAAGAGATCACTTTACACACTTGTAACATTCACCAATCTACCCATTATTGCATTATTAAATAATGTGGTTGTCAGTCATGGGTAGAATTGGTTTATGTAACACGTGTGTAAAGTGATTTATGTAACACTTAACCAAGCCTATGCCGGTCGCAAGCCCTGTAAATGCCCAGACTTCCATATTCTTCTTCATCAATGTTGAGATGTCAAAAAATCAGATAATCCAGATTTGTGAACAATTATTTGGACACTCAAAATGTGGCAGATTAATGATTCCTTGAAAGATTCTCTTCGATTGATATAAATTCAAAACTGTCGTGTAGTTGGCTAAACTGTCGACTGCGAAACTGGTGCCTTTGTTTGATTCCCATCAATTGCAAAATGAATTTATGAAATGTGTCAGGTTGTGGTCGGTTAGTGTCGCGGACTCTTAAGTCAGAGTTTTTTGGTTCAAACCCACTCTACCACAATTTGATACCTATTTCCAATAATGAGCCACCTATGCTCACAAAAATAATATGAAACTGAAATATTTGTGTAAATAATAGAAACTCAATAATATCTCTTTTTTATTTTAAAAATAAAAATAACATTTTCCACATATCGCTCACTCCTTACAAGAACGTCATAAATCGAAAAACTTGATTTCTCAGGAGAACGTTTTTTAAGTTTAAACATATAATATAATGTATTAAAAATAAATATCAAGCCACTTATTGAACTTTTTACTGTGCAACAGATCTTGTCAGATAAAACCCGAAGGTTTTTTCTCCATTTAAAAAATATTTAGTATTTTTTAAAAAATAATTAAACGATACATTTTCTTCAAAATGCAAAAACAACACTTTCTGCCCTGTAGCGGGTAAATATTAAGTTAAAAATATGCCTCTTTTGCTGGGATTTAGTACATTTTCTGAGCATTCCGAAAACACGCACAACTGAAAATTGACGATTTTTGATTTATGACGTTCTTGAAAGGAGTGCGCGATATCTCTTCCTCATCCTTTCCATCCATTACCTTCAGACAAGCCTCTTAAATAGAGGTTTTTAGGATACTCTATTGGTTAAAAACTATTCATTATCTCCATTTACAAAAGTCGCTTATCGAAAAACAGGAATCAACTAAGTTGGAGACATGTATTTTATCATCTCTTGCGCATATTTATATCGTTGATATGTTTGTAATGATATGAATCGATTAAAGATCAATTGCAAAATACAACAATATTTTTTAAATGATATTAATTAAATGTGATTTATTATACAGTTGAATTCATTTATATCGGAAATTGCAGTTATGCCTTTGGAGATTATTATTAAAATTGTGACACTTAACATGTTTCGATTCATATGAAACATAAGTGTTTCCTTTTATCGTTTGATTGTCCTCATTAATGGCATATGTTTATTTATTTATCTACATACAAACGATTAAAACTAATTAAAGTTATATTAATTATAAAATATATCGCTTATTTTATGATGTTGTCTAGATAGCCACTCAGTAAACGCTTAACGGGGGGAGATGAAAAAATGCAAAACAACTAGATTTTTGGATATTAATATGGTCAATGTTAATAAATGATGAGAGAAAAGATTGGCAGTTTACTACCTCACTGTATTTTTAAGAAGAGCCCTACGAGATGCTGTAAGAATGATAATTTGAGGTAATTCAATAAAATAAGAAACACATCTAGCTAGCAACGCATCAATTGTTATTAAGAGACCACTAGGTGTTGAAGATATTGGGGAATTAGAAAATAAAATCACTGTGTAAGACGTCACACCTATGTCCCTTACGTATATTATTATAGCCAGTTGAAATTTAATCCCACTTATGCCATATAACTTATTATGAGAACAGCAGTAAATATTTATTATTTTCATATTATTTTTTGACATCTCATCAAATATGAAGAAGAATATGGAAGTCTGGGCATTAACGAGGCTGACGACCGTCATAGGCTGGTTTAAGTGATCACTTTGCACACGTGTAACATTTAAATTCGTGTAACATGTATTTGGACACACTCAAAATGTTGTTTATTATTTTCCTTAATAATAAAGAAAAGAAAAAAAATAATTTACGAGTACATGACAATGTCCTTAAACAGATTGTGATATTGTATGACCTGTCTTAAATTGTTAGAATTTTAATACATATGGTTTTTCCATATATTTTACAAAGAGTTACTGCAGAAATTTATTTTTTTTATATTACTTATCACATTTTTACTTCACGTAGGTTAACATTTATGACAACATTTTTAAATTTATCATTTTTTATTTCGCACCCCCTTATAACGGTATTTTTAAAATGATAGATTAAAAAAATCTGAAATTTTGTTAACGACTTTTAACTTCATAAAAAAATCATAAATAAAAAGTACGTGACCATATTTTATTTTTCAACAATTACGTCATTAAATTCATTTAAGCGATAATATTATTTTACCCGGATCTTAAATGTTGTTTTGAAAGATAACTCATTTCTATAGGTGTTCAGTTATTATTTTATTTTAAATATATAAATCTTTTCAGGTGTATCCCCTTATACTACGCTCAGATAAGCCAAAACCATCAGATGACCCAAAAACTATCCAAAATAGAGACTCTACGACTGGCTCGCAACTACATAGCAGCGCTGACCATCGTTCTATCCCAGAACGCTCCGGTGACTGTGGATAGATATGTGGAGGTACTCTCCTATGGACTAAGTCAAGCCACAGCCAATTTGCTTGCAGCGGGATACGGTTGCAAACCTAAATCGAGCGAGAGACAAACGAAGAGCACTAGGTTCCTACTATGCATTTCAGGGGAATATCAAACACAAAAAGAGACCCATAAAACAGATTACAAAGGTATAAAAAATGATCGATTGTAGAGATAATGAGATTAATTAAAAAATAGTATCGAGGCATTTAAAATAATTTGTCTTTTCCAAAATGAATTTTTATATTCATAGATTTTTACTTTAAAAAATTGACAGCCAATTATTCTGAAAAATCACTTATTTATCTAACCTGAAAATAAGATGTTTTATGATGATTACCTTTGACCTACCATTACTGTGTAAACTACAATCCAAGAGAATAAATGCTTTCAAAAAACATATTAACATACAAGAATAACTGTTGAAATATTTTGTGTGTGTGCGCCCACATACATATGCAAACACACACAAACTTTTGGTCAATTTTTTTATTTAATTCATCAACACAGTGTCTTTAACCAGTGATACATAAAAATATCATAAATAAAGCTATAACAGTTATGATAAAACAAGTCATTGCTAATTATAACAGATGGCCTGATCAAATTTTACTTTCAAAATTTAAAATGTAAAATTAATTTGCACAAACCCCTAATGTTTAATTGCAAGTTCTGATCTTAATTGTGCCAAAAACAATAACGTAAATATTATAATTAGTGAATGAAAAATGTTAGTTGATTTGGATATTTATTTGTGTTTTTTCTAATTCCAGTGAATTAAAAAGGTTGCTCTTCAGAAACAAATTGATTGAAAACTTAATTACTATTCGCCAAGGTATCAAGCTCTGCAAACATGATTACTTACTAGCCTAGCCATTAGGGCTGTCGACGACATAAAATGTGGCTGGTGTATGCGCACGATTTTCGTATTTTTTCTTGTTATTATTTTTAATCACCTTTTGCTTTGTTAGACTTTTTTAGAATAACGTATCAAGCAAATCGAAAATAAATTAATACAATGCAGAATGAAATGATTGTTTTAGCGTTTTATTGTTGTTTAGTTTTGCGTTTTGTTTTTATTTAATTTTAAGGATTAAGGCGATATTCGCACACACAGACAACACAGAATTCATTCCACCAGACACACGTCTGTTCACGCTTGATTTTTAAAGAATGTATATTGGATATTTTATGTTTATTTTTTTGCCCTTAACTTTCAATAACTTTTTTTTTCAAAACAATATAATTATTTCGAATCAAACTTTTTTATGCAAAAACGGTGTTTAAGAAAATAATAAGTTACGTAAAATGTTACCTGGATTTAAGAAAATTGAGTTGCAACTAACGAATACTGGACATTAAAACTCCTTCCTTTTTTTTAGTTTTCATTAAAATTATTACTTTTAGTAACGACGAAACCCGGTCGCTGGTCAAATAAAAAAAAGTGGAAAAGCTAAAAATATTGGTTTTAATCTAATAATATATTAAAAATGCAATTCCATCACGAAGTGTCAGTGGATAATACAAATCTTGTTTTTTTTATTATCTAATGTTAAAATTCAAAATTAATTATTAATTATTATTATTTATATTACTTTTATACCTTTTTGTATGATAAGTACTAGACTACTATTATCGTGCGTTTATAATTGAACACATTTTTTGCACTTTTTATTTATTCGTTACAAATGCTGTACGTATGTACTATTAAAAGGCGTTCAATATTATCATTACCGTTAATTATTTTAAATATATTTAAATTTTTAATTGTAAAAGACCTGTTTGCGTAAGTTGATTTATGGGTTAATAAAAGTATTATCCTTGGCTCTACCCGACCCAGTTTCTCCAGGGTATGCTTGGCTACAATAGTTTAGAGACTAGAAGGAATGTGTATTTGATTACGCATTTTTATCGATTGTTGCGCGGTATGATAGATAATCCTGAAATTATCCGGAGAATTGGTCTGTATGTTTCCGATAGTTACCTAAGACAGCGTCGGCATAGATTGTTTCACATTCCTATACACAGGACCAACCTGCCGATGGTTATGCCTGTAGGAAGAACTACCGCTATGTTGAACAATATCACATTGGATATTGATCTGTTCCATGTGTCCGAAGGAGTTTCCCGAAGCGGGATTCTTCTACACCTTTAAGTCTTCTTGCTTACTTTTAATATATACGCCTTATATATTGTTTGTTATGTATATATTATTTTTTTGTTGAATAAATTGAATTGAAATGGAAAAATTGAAATTATTTAATTTAACTATGTTTTTTTTGGTATCCCAGTGAATATTCGGAACGAATGATTGTAAGTATTTATATATATATTAGCTAATGTAATGTGATGGAAAATATCATAAGGTCAAATAGATCATTAAATATGCAGATTGTTTTATTTATAGCAATTGAGAGCAATTTCCACTTGCTTAAATTCAATTCTCAATGTCAATGTTATATAATATAATATAACGTTATACATAATAATCGTGTGTTTGGACAAATAACGTTTTATCAGAAATTCGTGCGAATTCAACAAAAATATCATGCAAGTAACGTGATAATACGTATCTCATTATTGTTATTTTGTAAATATTACCTTGTCGAAGGATATTTAAAGTCATCGTTAATATTGCATCATACAAATATTTAATATCGCGTATTAAGACGATCGCCGTTGCGTCATTGGCATTGGGTAGATGCTGCGAAACGTTAAGACGTGCAAGACGGTTCGATTCCTTATTTACACAGAAGTGTGATGTTTCTGAGATAATATCAATTTACTTAAGTAATTACTTTAACTTACTTTATTAAGTACCTACTTTAGTTGAAATTGCATTAAAAGACCTATTAAGAATACTTTGTTTGAAAGAAAGCTTTGCTTCTTTTTCTCTTACTTCAAACCCTTATCCGCACCTAATGGCGCATAGGGCACTGCATTATATAAACGCAGTGTTATCTTGATCGTTAACACATGAAGGAACAGTGATCTGCCCTACGCTTCAGGTACCAGTCTAGTCAGGCATGGAGTGAAAAAAATCACTTATATTTATTTGACTCCCTCCCCTGGGAGTCGAACCCGGCCTCCAGTACGGTAACTGAGCGTGCTGACTATTGCACTATGAAGGCGGACTGAAAGAAATTTTGTTTTCATCTAATAATTAGTTATCTTTCGCTGTATCTAGCCAGGAGCACAGAGATGCAGAGGATAAATAATGTGAAGTCGTTGGTAAATAATGTGAACCGACTTATTGACTATCAACTTCTTGGCAATACTGATCGACAGCAGGTTTTAAAATAATAGTACGTCGTTAGAAATAATCGTTCATTGGAACAGTTAACATTAGTTACACTATGATCTCGTTAAAACGACAACTTTCGTATGTGATAATTGCTCGGGAATTTAAAAAAAACTTATCTAGCACACTTATAGTACCTGTGCAGTACTATTAGCAAACTTTCACCATGTTGCAACTTAGTTGTAGGAGCACTGCAAGGTAGTATAAATGATATTTCAATTATTTCAATGATACTCATTTTACTATAAACTCTTGTCTTACTAACCAAAATTTCAAATTCAATATTTTTTTTCCAGATTTTTCTCCACCTACTTTTGGAACCCTTATCCCCACCCAATGATGCACAAGGCACTGTATAGCATAAAAGAATTTTCACCTTGTTCGTTTAATACATAATGGTACGATTACGAGCCCTTCGCTTTAAGTACAAGTCCAGGGTAGTGTTAAGTAAATATTATAGAGAAAAATCGCTTTGTATTATTTTTTTTAATGAAAATTGTTTGCAAAGGCAGATTTGTGTGGCAATATATACTCTCTGCCTACCCCTGCGGATAAGCGGGCGTGATAATTAGTTAGTTTTTAATGTATACACACGTATATACAGATTACAGCGAATAATTTTGTAAAACGCACCACTCCATAATTCCCATATTTTTTGTTTGGAAATATTAAAAGTCTCACAATGTTATCGATATTTATATTTATAGTATGGAAAACTTCTGTTTTAAATATCGATTAGATCTTAATTAAATGTTCTCATTTATAAACGCATCATTTGCAACAAAAGTACATTGCGATTAAAGTCGTAAGAGAAAACAAAGAAAGTATATTTTTTAATCAGTAAATATGTTAAATACGTACGTAGATATATTGACGACGAGACATAATTTATTATTCATAATAAAATCTAAGGTCGGGAGTCATGTAAACTGGCGGCTACACGACATATTGATAAAATAATATATTTAAAAAACCCGTATATATAAAGGAAGATACTTCTCGGACTGATTTACTTAGGCGTGGACATTCGAGCATAACTGTTAACACGTTACTGTGTCGAGTAACCTAGTATTATTAGCTGTGTGTGTTTCCAGTGATAACCCAACAACACAACACTCTATTTATAGAAGGAACTAGCTTTATAGCCGCCTGAAATCAAGATGATGGGCCAAAAAGTGAAACATTTAAACGGAAAAATCGAGAATCAACCTGAAAACTCTCCGCCAGATAAGGTAAGCTATCCGAATTATATACAGCGTATTAATTAACAATAATTGTAAGCGAAAAAAGGGAAAAATTTAAAATTTTCATTTTACGAGTGGTGCAGCAAAATTCTTACTGTAATGAATGAATAAATAAATAAAAAATATTATTTACGGCATTTTCAGTATGTCTTAATACATTTACTTAGTATTCACAATAGATGGCTCATGTGATTTTCGCATACTGTGTTTCGAATTTGATCAATATGTCCAGAAATTTCAATAATTTTAGTATTAAGGTTGTAAATCATGGGTATAATTGGTGGATCTTTCATGTATGTAAAGTGATCACTTATCGAAATCCCCGGAAAGGATCAGACTTCCATATTCTTCTATTTCTATCTATTTTGAAATATCAAAAATATTTAAAAAAAAAAAAAAAAAACATGTTTAAGCGGGAATTTTGTTTGAAAATGGATTCAGTAGGTTTGATATACTTATTCTTTATAAGATTACTCAGTGGGTATAAACTTTCAATAACGATTTCACAAAGGTAAGATACATATATCTACAATGGCACGAAAGATCTGAAACTTAGATGTCATCGATGGTTTTTGGATTCTTGACGGACAGTCAAAATTCGATATAAAATTTCATCTCGAACTTCGATAAATTTTAATTCCATTAATTGATTCGGCAGTCACTTTGTGGTAAAATCTATCCATTTTTATTTATATAATTATTTATTTTATTACTTAGTACATACCAATTTTTCTTAAACTCTACTGTGACAAGTGTTTCGATGCATTTCGCATCATTTTCAAAAACCATATGAAAAAAATCATTTGAAACGTATCATAGTTTGATGTGGTTTTTGAGGCAGAAATGTGAAGAAGATTTGACAAGTCAATCAGTTTTTTTTTGTATTAAAGTTTAAATCACGTACGAATACGAAGGTTTTCTAAATGAATTAAACGATTTTGACATTTCAGAAAACATTTTCTTCAATAAAAAAAATTAAAATCCTGCTGATAAAACAATGTTTTTTTGGGGGGAAGGAAAAATCTTTGAATGTGTAATTTCACGTTGTGGATCTATGAATTAGCCAGCACGATCTTGTAATTTTACTTAAACGTAATTGTTTTCGTTTTGGCTATTTTAATCCAAAAAATCAAAAAACCATAAATGAACTTATCATCATCCCTCTAGTCATTACAGATTTACGAATAAATTTAAATAAATTCATTTTTGAAAATTTTATCGTCTTTTGTAACAGCCGAGGTAGCCAAGGGGCCGATATCATTTTCGACAAACAATTCTCAGGTGTACTAATCAAATTAATAATAAGTTTATTTTTCAAAAAAATTAAACTATAATTTTAATCGCTCCATCCTATATTTATCTTATAGAAATATTTTTTTCGGGAGTTTGAAAAATCAGTGTTTATGTAAATATATTGAAAAAAAATATTTATAATTTTTTTTTATTAAAGTACTAAAGGTACATATTTTAATTTGATATATGAAACTCCCTATAAATAAATATATGTATAAATATATATATATATATATATATATATATATATATATATATATATATATATATATATATATATATATATATATATATATATATATATATATATATAAATATATATATATATATATATATATATATATATATATATATATATATATATATATATATATATATATATATATTTTGAGTCCTGTTTAAGAGTATTATTATCCTCTATATTGATGAATAACGGCATTGCGGTATGAAAATTATTGTTTTATTAGTATATATTGTTGCTGTAAAAAAATTGCAGCGATTATAAATTTGTGTTTAATAAATTGAACTTGCCTTCAACAACCGATGTGCATTTCTCTTTCTAGATTTTGTTTAAAACTACATGTATTAAATAAAATAAAAATTTAATAACACATCTTCTTCTCTGTTGGCGCTGTAATAAATATGCAAAAATATTTGACTTTAATGACGCAATCACAATGTTTTCTTTCTCGCGTACAAAACACATCTTGTCAATATATTGGACTTCATAATAAATAAATATGTCACGCCTCTAAGTAACGTTTAATGAGTGATATAAAATAAAATAATTTTAATTCCATTTTTGTTATCGTATTTTCAGCAAAAAAGTATCAGCACTAATACTAAGTATTAAAAGTAAAATGTATTTCAAAGCTTTAAAAAAAAATATTTTATATTTTATTTGGAAATTTTGCAGAACAGATACATAAATACATTTACAATAATGAGTTACAAAAAACAGGTATTTTTAACATTCCACTTACAAAATTTTACAAATGTCATTAAATATAAATACCTAGAAAAGGGGCGTTAGGGAGGAAAAGGAAAAGGATATAAAAATTACGGAATATAAAGTATGATAGCCTAGAGTTTCATTTAAAAAAATATTTAAAAAAACGAGTACCCTGTTCATATATAGAGTCTGACGGATACATCCACAACGCACGCATGCGCGACACTATCTCATTCTACTGCTTTGTATCGTTGTTTTCACGTCGGTCTCTTTTGTTCCACTCCCATGCCGTCTGAATGTATTTAGTAGCTCTCTTTCTCCTTCTTTCTTTTTTAATTAAATCTTTCTTCTCTCTCACGTAACGAAATAAACCTTGTAAACGTCACGCGTCCTTGAAATTTCACCCTAAATTCTCGTCCAACTACCAAACTCGACTATTAAGTTATTATCATCATTTTAATCGCACTTTTCCCTCGAGAAAAATACGTCGCAATTTATTTTCGCTTATGAATTCGATAAATAAAAATAAATAGTTGGCTTTATGACGTCATACCCTGATAAGCAAAATAAGTTTTGGCCTACGTGACTCTATTATCAACAAACTTTATAATAAAACAATTTCTTAGTAGAGACATATTTTTTAAAAATCCTATCAAAGGTTAAAGCTCGTCAAACGATAGTTTATCGCTCTGAAGTAACCATGAAAATTGCAATTGAATACAACTGATCATCCGACCTATTTATGACTATAATGATCTATAATGTACCTACACACATATTTATACATTCACGTGCGGTCCTATAGGAGTATAATAAATACTATGGCAAAGTTTTAGTATTACTATGAACTGCTATTTTGCGCTTTTATTACCATTTTGTTTTTGTTTTGTGTTACATGTCATAGAAAATCTTCAGCCATATTATGCAAATTATGCTGATACTAATTTAAGACTTTATTTAATTTTATTTTTAATTAATTTTATTTATTATTTTATTTAATTTATACTTTTTTATGTGAACCTTCTTAGGCGGTAATTCAAATTTCAAGGACGCGTCACGTTTATTAGGCACATTTTGTTACATGAGCGAGAAGAAATATATAGCATAGAGAGTAAGAGAGCTATACATTTCGACGCCACGGGATTGGAGCAAAAAAGATCGACCTTAATATAATGATACAAAGCGATAGATATAAACGTCAGACGCTATATATGAGCAGATAAGGTACCATGTGTTGTGTCAATAATATTTATCATTGTGTTTTAATAAATCTAAAATCAGTAATTTTTTGTTATTTTTTAAAACAGATCTAAGTACCTTATTCTTTTAAACATATAACTCATATAAATATATACATATTAATTAACTTTTTTTTTTCATCATTTAAATTTTTTGTTTTCTGTTAAAATCAAATATTTGTAGTTTGTATTAGCACTTTTAATCTTATTTAATTTCTGATAATATCTATTGTATTCTTGCCAGTGCCCTTTATAATAATCTAAAATATAATGTATACGTCATGCCTTAGTGGGATGTTTTCATATATTAATATTTTACACTTTATTTATACTCGTACATAAGTATAATATATTGTGAAATCCAAAAGAGTTTGAAATAATGAAAAAAAGTAACAAATTCCGGAACTACATACAATAGATGCATTTTTTTCTCTTTATCTCGAAATAATGGAATCACGGATATATACATATCTCATATTTAGTTATCACGAACCGTTAATACCAGTATTTTAATATAGTATAAATTGTAGCACAATATATATATAAATTTTTTATATAGTTACATAAAAAAATTAAAAAACTACATTGTTGAATGAGATTCCCTCTCTCTCCCCCTCTCTGTTTTTTACTTGAAATCTTTGTTATTTTTTTTGAGTTTCACTTCTATCACATGTGCAATGTTTTTTTATACACAGCAAATATAACGTACACTTTTTAAATTAAATTAAATTAAATTGGTAAAAAGAAAACTATTGAATGAACAAGATTTTTTTAAAATATTATTTGTCTTCAATGGAATTTTGTTCAATTTATTTGATAAATAAAGTAATATTGATAATTTTTGGAGGTTACGCATATATTAGATTTTTTCACCTTATATAAGTAGTGCCAATACTTAGGGAGAGGGTGATAAGGGTACCTACGGGGGAGCTGTTTACTCTACGTCATCCAAAGTTCTAATAGATACGTTCTATGATACAAAATTAATATGTGAAGATAAGTTCTGTACATACAATATAAGTATGTAGGTATTTTTTTCTGATGAATTTTTTTTTTGTAATTTACTCGTATGTTGTGTGATACGTTTCAAATTTGATATAATCTTCCCAATTTGTTTCTAAACTAGCCGAATTCTTTACAAGCAATCATCAAAATAACAACTATCAGATTACAGTATGTTATATGCAAGTACCGCGACTGAAAATTATGATAAAATTATGAAATAAAACAAATCAAAAAAATATCCACAACATTTCACAATACTTATTCACAAATCTAGGTTTCTCCACTTCAGATTTTTTGATATCATAGAAGAAGAATATGAAAGTCAGTTTATTCACAGGGCTTACAACTCATTATTTATAGGGTCGTTAAGGTATCACTTTACGCACGTCCAACATTCACCATTCCACACATATTCGATAAAAAGCTTTCTTAATTCAACCAGAAAAGCTCTAGTGACATCAGTATAAAGCGACGTTCTGAAAATTCGAATAGTGTGGTTGTCAATCAGACATCAAGAAAGAGGGTGCAACACAGAAAGCGTGAAAACACTCAAATATTTTTGCGATATCACAGTATAAGATTTTTTCTTTTTTTTCTCTACACACATCTTATGTATATTTAATTTACTTCTATCAACGCTTTGAGCACAATTACAGGTACCTTTCCATTTCGGTACCACAGCGTACTGAAGATGACTCCTGTAACAATGCTCACCCCCTCCCCCAAACATTCGTAGAAGTTAAAACACATCGGTTGGTGTTATTGGTAACAAGTTGTGGAATTATACAAAGTTAAATGAATTGAACAATACATTGCTTTCAATTAGTCAGCCTGAATTATTGACAAGATACCATTCTATGTATTTATAATTGGCAAACTTCCGAACAAGGCGTATTGGTAGCGAATGCTGGAGCTTAATTGGATTGAATGTATCGGTGGATCTGGATATATATATATATATATATATATATATATATATATATATATATATATATATATATATATATATATATATATATATATATATATATATATATATATATATATATATATATATATATATATATATATATATATATATATATATATATATATATATATATATATATATATATATATATATATATATATATATATATATATATATATATATATATATATATATATATAAATATATATATGTGTATCCATATAATTAACTTTAAACATTTGCATACTACATTATTTTTCTGGTGACTCAAATTTGTGATATTTATTACTTAAAAAAATCATATCCGCTTCATATGCAAACCATATCATATTTTCGCTTCTTTAGCCTACTGTCCTCAACGGCTTTCATTCTCCTGTAGTACTGTTCCATTATTTTTCGGTCTTTTGCTGGTTCCAGCCAATTTTACCCCTCACAGTGACTTTGTCGACTAACCATCTTTTTGAGGCCTTCCAACGCCCTTATTCTCGCAAGGTTTATCTTAACATTTTAGGAGTCTATCTTGTGGTGTTTTTTCTTGCCACGTGTCCTGGGCATTGCGACTTCCGTTTTGCTACGCGATCCATGATATCCGCTTTCTGGTTCTGTTCCTATTTCCTCATTCCTTATTTGGTCTCTTAGTGAAGCATATGTGGTCTACAAACTGGGTCCTAGTCCTACTCCCAAGTCAAATCCGCGTCCTATGGTTAAAATGAGAACTACCGAAATAGTAAAAGAGGCTACCTATAGACTACTAGGTGCGTTCTCTTGCCGACCATATTGCCTATTCTTGGCGTCAGATATTTACAAGAGGAGTGAATTATAATTTTGATGGGGAAATGCTGATAAACTCTGGTTTTATCAATTTCACCCTCCTTTGTTTGTGTCACCATTATTAATAATTCATTTGCAAAAACAGTTTTATCAATTTACTCTGCGATAAATATTTATAAAAACAAAAATATGATAATCCTCATCGCAACAATATCAGTAGTCATAATAACATTGTCCGTTAATGCGTATAATTTTATTTAAAAAAAAAACATATAAAAAATAAAATTAATTTATTATCTTCTTTTACCAATTTTCTTTTCATCGTAATATTTTTAAGCCAGGTAATCCAATACAAAAATACATGTTATTAGTATTCGAAGCAATGACTTTGCGTTTTATTTAAAATTTTCAACTTACAAAATAACTTTAAAATTATTACACGACTTTTAACTTTATCATTTTTTTTTCAAACCTTTAACATATTTTAAAACTTCCTTATGATATCTACCGGTTTCGATACAAACAACTTCTTTTCACAAGACCTATTATTAATATCTATCTATTGTACATAACAAAACATTAAAATATTTAGCCATTGGGATGACTTGGGAATGTCCATGTTTTTAGTATATATGAAGAAGTTTTTTTTAGTATGAATTGGTGTTGAGGAAGAAGCTGTTCGTTTTGAAACCGGTCGATGCTGTAATTAAGATATATAGTAAATATAACGAGAAAAAATCATTTTGCATTGAAAAAGAGAAAAAGTAGCATGTTTCATTGTTGAAATTTCTGTTTACAATTTATAATATTATTTATTTTCTAATATATTATAACTTGCTCTGATGGCGTTAGAGTCCTGTTTTATAATTTTAACGCAACTGTATATATACAAAATATATTTAAAAAAAAATTGCTGTGGTAATACATTTCTTTTGAAATACGTCAAGTTCAAAAAAAATCACCATGTGATTATTGACGTATTGCATAACAATAATCTGCTAATTGGATAGTGAAAAAACATTTTTACATGATTCAAAGCTTAGTAACCAGTCATATCGGTTTTTCTCAACAGCCAAAGCTTATGGATGGGGGAAATTACATCAAAGAAGGTCGGGATTCATCTGAGAGCACGTGTGTCATATTCTCACCCAAGGACGGAGACCAGGCAGGAACTCTTGCCAGGTCCTTGAAGATATTCTCCAGGAACAAAGTAAATTTGAGCCACATCGAGTCCCGGTCTTCGCTCAGGGGCCCGGGATACGAGTTCATGGTGGAGTGCACTCACGGAACGGGAGACTTTGAAGGAGCCATTGAGGAGTTAAAGGAATCCACTGGATACTTTAGCATCATCTCGAGAAATTTCAAAGAAGAAAAAGGTAAACAGTTGGCACATAAAGATAGGTTGAAATAAGCACTATCCATCAAATTAGAAAATGTTTTTTGAGATGTTTTGGACATGTGGAACAAATGAGCAAGGAGTGAATTGTAACACAATTTATCAGGTGAATGTAGTGAAAAATATAAGCAAAAGAGCATCGAGGAATAATTGGCGTGTCCAAATATTTAATATACTTAGAAGAGGCCAGGTTAGGTGTCAAAAAAATCGGCGGATATGTGTGAATGTGAAGATTGTTTCAGATAGAGTGGTGTGACGTTCTATTCTCTCTGCCTACCCCTGCAAAAAGGCAGCGTGATGATTAGTTAGTAAGGTAGTTAGAAGCCTTGATTTTCAACTGCATTCCTAAAATAGTAGATATCTTTTATAGTTTAATATACCAATTGATGAAAATCGCTTAGAACCTAAATTTTTAGTTAAAATGAGTACTTATTCTTATAGTTGTCGAAGCTTATTAGAAATAGTTAATTAATATCAGCAAATAAATATTTACCAATATTTGATTGCTCTTTTAAATAAATTATATGCATTATTATAAATAAAAAAATATTAAAAATGATTTATTTTAAATATCTCTGACTTGAATTCATACGAAATGATCTTTTTTTAGTGGTCGATTAAGTTTTTTTTTTCGAAGGTTTGTCTTTCTATTTGTTCGAACAAGTTGTTCGATTAATAAATAAGTAAGCTACAAATCAATCGATTATAAAATCAGTCGCTTAATTCCATCATTATAGTCAACGTGACAGCCCCTACGTTATAATAATTGAATAATATTTCGATTTGAATGTATAATTTCCGTTTTGCATAAACGAGGCATGATGGCGAAAATGTATTTACTAAGGCAACCATTATCTACTACCATTTCAATTAAGATATGTAATACATAAATTAACGTTAATTGTGAGTAAATAAATGTATTTATTGTAATGTAATAAATTATTTCATAATATAATATTGAATTTCTCATAAAGTGTAATATCATATCGCTCACTCCTTTCAAAAACGTCATTTATCAAAAAACTTGATTTTTCAGGAGATCATTTTTAAAGTTAAAAAATATAGTCAAATGTATTAAAAATAAATATGAAGCCACTTTTTGAACTTTTCACTGTGCAACAGATCTTTTTAGTTAAAACCTGGTTGTTTTTTCTCCATTTGAAAAATATTAAAAATATTTAAAAAAAATAACTAAGCAATACCTTTTCATCAAAATGCAAAAACAACACTTTCTGCCCTGTGGCGGGTAAATATTGAGTTAAAAATATGCCGCTTTTGCTGGGATAAAGAACATTTTCAGGGCATTCCGAAAACATGCACAACTGAAAATTGACGATTTTTGAAATATGACGTTGTTGAAAAAAGTGAATAATGCCCGTTAATTTGTTATGCATTTTTATTTTATTTAATATCATCGATTTTAAAATTGGTTAATTAAAAAAAATAGCAAACAAAATAACGAATCACTAGAAAAATATAAAAAATGAACATCGTTAAAAAAAACTTTTTTACTGGCATATTTTTCAATAAAATAAAAAAAATCGTATCGAAAATAAACGCTATTAAAATAACATTCAATCATATTGAGCAGGTAAGCATAGTTAAGTGAACAACCAATAATCTCTAGTAAAGACTTCCTCAAGTAATCCTATCAAATTACAAATACTGTAAATTTGATACATTTTCAACTCAGACATCTATGTATGTTCTGATAAAAGTATACGAGTAGAAGTATACTCTGTTCACAGATATTTTACCTCTATTTTTTTAAAATTATTATACTTTAATTTATTTAATTATTAAGATACTTAATCTATATATTTTTTTTACTTTAATCAATTTAATTAAAAAAATAGAGGTAATATAACTGTGAACAGAGTTAACCTACTAGTAAAATCTGTTTTAAAAAAAGAAATTCTTTTCTTTTCTTTTTCTTCCTGGCTCCATTCCAACTTATCGTCTTTGTAGACTGTTGGGATCAGCTTTCCTCGTCCTCCGGTTGTAAGTCCTTCTATCTTGAGCAGCTTCACTTAGGCCATGCCTTTGGAATCATATTTTCTTTCAGCAGCATCCAAGAGTTTTTTGGTCTTCCTTTGGATGTTATTCGAGAAAGATCCATAGCTATCGCCTGGTTTATAATATGTTCAGTTTCTCTACGTCCTTTGTGCTCATACTATCTCTGTTGCCTTTTTACCTTAATATTGATGTCAGTTACACCCAGGCTTCTACAAATGTATGAACTCTTTATTTTGACTCTAAGGGACACTCCAGCTGGCCATCTAAGCAAATAAGTCTTTCTATCTTGGGCAATGTCTCCTAGGCCATGCGTTTGAATAATTTTCCTGTAGCATCCAAGAGTTGTTTCGTCTTCTTATAGATGTCATTCGAGGAAAATCTACGGTGAAAATATGCCGGTTAACGTTTCAACTTGTTTCCAGCGTCAGTGCCATGGTTCCCTCGACGAATCAGGGACTTAGATCGCTTCGCCAATCAGATCCTGTCTTACGGATCAGAGCTGGACTCCGACCATCCCGGCTTCAGGGATCCGGTGTACCGGGAGCGCAGGAAGTACTTTGCGGACATCGCCTATCACTACAAGCATGGAGAACCTCTGCCCCACGTGGACTACACGCCCGAGGAGATCATCACGTGGGGCGTGGTGTTCAAAAAGCTGACGGAGCTGTACCCGACACACGCTTGCAGAGAGCACAACCACGTGTTCCCACTGCTCATTGAGAACTGCGGATACAGGGTGGATAATATTCCTCAATTGGAAGATGTTTCCAATTTCCTTAAAGGTAGGAATGAAAAATCATTTTTTTCATAAGTAATTGCTGTTTTATTTATTTTTGTGTCATACTTGGATATCGGTCTCCAATTTATAATAAGTTCGGCCTACGACCAATTAGAGTCCTCTGGTAAGAGCCGGTATGTACATGACTCCTTCTCCTCTAGTTATTGTTATTAAGCATAGAGCCGGCCAAAGAAAGATGAAAGTGTATTGAATGCAGTCGAAATGCAATCTGTCAGATGAATGTGAGGCAAAACGATCTATGATACATGTTCGAATGATTATACAAGGAAATAATTAAAGGCTCAGTGAGATAAGCATTATAGATAAAATTAAGAAAGATGGGTTGAGATGGTTTGGGCATGTGGATCGATTGGGTGAAAAAAGGACAGTAAAATAAATTTATGAGGTGCATGTTGGAAATAGAAGGAGAGGAAGATCGATAAAATTTCGGCGTGATCAAGTTTTTCAAATACATGAAAAATACTAGAAATATTTGGATTGATCGCGGGTATATGTGAGGAGGTTCGTGAATGAAGAAGAGGCGAATATTGTTAGCAAAAATGTAATGGCGTGGCGTTCTATTCTCTTTGCCTACCCCAGCGGGAAGCGGCGTGATGGACAGTTAAAAAATTATATGCGTCGTGATTTTTTTAACAAGCCTTTTATTTTAAACATATTATTTTGTGTTGTTACATTGAGCCAAGGTATTGGATCGTGTCCAATATACTCGTATACGAGTAAAATGCAGTGCTGATAGTTTATTTTTTGCCTAGAAATCTTCCAAGCCCATTCTCGTATCACGCCGTTTTTTTTTAATTAAATAATTCTGGTAATCAAATTCGATAAATGATCTGCTTTCGACCTCATCTAAAATCCTTAACCTAATATCATAATTTTTAACAAAAACATTTATTTCTACATCGGTTATCTGAATTTAAAATTTGAATATGTTGTTTTTTATCCATTTAAATTGTACAAATCCAACAACAATCACGAACTTATTTCCACCAATATAGTTTTATCAACAGGTATTACGTAAGATTCGTGAAATAGCATATAAATAAAACGGAATTATTATCGCTCCACTTCTGACAAACAATTTTTCTTGATTACTAAAAAATAATTATTTTTTAATGAAAAATATGTTTTCGCGCTGATTATGATTTGTTTGGCACCTTCATATAAACATGCAATCTTAATGGTGCTACGAATCGATCTTCAATCTAACTCACTTGCCCTCAAGCCGTTCCTCGCAGGGGTAGGCAGAGATAATAATTTTTTTTTTTGACATCTCATCAAAGGTGAAGAAGAATATGGAAGGCTGACGACCGTCATAGGCTGGTTTAAGTGATCACTTTACACACGTGTAACATTCACCAATTCTACCCATTATTGACAACCACAATACTCAAATTCAACCAGCTTATGACGGTCGTCAGCCCCGTAAATGCCCAGACTTACATATTCTTCTTCATCTTTGATGAGATGTCAAAAAATAATATAAAAATAACTCCTGTAATTGGAGATAATCCAGATTTTGTGTATTTGGACACACTCTAAATGTTGTGAGATAATAAAACGCCACATCACTTTGCATGTGCAAACAATATTCGCCTTTTTCGCATTTATACACCTCCTTATATTTACCCACCAATTTTTCCGACTCCTGACTGAAGAAAAGGCGAAGAGTGTTTGCAAAGATAGAGTGGTTTGGAGTTCTATTCTCACTGTCTGTCCCCGCGGGAAGCGGTGTTAGTAAACACTTTCTTTCATGCCTCCATTCAATTACGTTGTTTAGTTATGATATAAATAAGAGTGGTTGATTTTCACCATAAGTGAAGTAATAAACATTTTTTTAACAAAAAAATTAAAAAAAAAAGGTTTGTCTGCTATTTTTGTCAAAATTTTTGTCTGCTAGCGTTCTCGTTTATCGTTTAACTCTCGCTTAGTCGGCGCTCGGCGGCGTGCTGGAAAGGATATGGAATCTGTGACTCTGTGACTCTGGGTGGCGTACGACGATATCCATACGCATATGAACAGAGTCTTTTGGTACCCTGCTTCGGATCACGTGTAATTTTTGGATGATGAAAGGTTAAATATTCTGTCTCGTAGACTCTTGCCTGATATGAGTCTTCGAGTCTTCATTTCTGATAAGGGAGATATGCGAGATCGAAGATGTCGTTAGGTGAGAAAGGCTACGAAGGGTATGCGAATGTGAGGAGAATGAAACCATCCAGACACCCCCACATCTCATCAAAGATGAAGAAGAATATGGAAGTCTGGGCACTAATGAATAATAATAATAATGGGTAGAATTGGTGAATGTTACACGTGTGTAAAGTGATCACTAAAACCAACCTATGACGGTCTTATTCATCTTTGATGAGATGTCAAAAAATAATATGAAAGGTTAAATGTTTTCATTGTTTTTAGATTGCACAGGCTTCACGCTGCGCCCGGTGGCCGGGCTGCTGTCGTCGCGCGACTTCCTGGCCGGACTGGCCTTCCGGGTGTTCCACTCCACGCAGTACATCCGCCACCCCAGCCGGCCGCTGTACACGCCCGAGCCGGACGTCTGCCACGAGCTGCTGGGCCACGCGCCGCTGTTCGCGGACCCCGCCTTCGCCACCTTCTCGCAGGAGATCGGCCTGGCGTCCCTCGGCGCTCCGGACGACTTCATCGAGAAGCTGGCCACGGTAAAATACCACAACCAGCTGCCGACTCACACTTGTTTTTTTTTTTACTATTATTTTATTTTTATTTTACAGAACATTTACATAAATACATTTACATTAATGTGTAACAAAAAACAGGTATTTGTAAACAAAATTTTGACTGTGTCCAAATCCGGATTATCTCCAATTATAGGAATTATTTTTTTTATTATTTCTTGACATCTCATCAAAGGCCATATTCACCTCACTAATAGATGTCTGTAGTGAAATTCTAGTGATTTTAGAACGATGTTTCGAAATTGGACCAAAATTCGAAATGGGTTGTAAATCATGAGTAGAATTAGTCAATATTATGGGTGTGCAAAGCGATCACTTAAACCAGCCTATAACGGTCGTATGCCCCGTAAATGCATCCCTATTTCAATATTCCTCCTCATCTTTGTTGAAATGTCAAAAAATAATAGGTATTTGTAACATTGCATTCACATATCACACACTACTTTCAACAACGTCAAATATCAAAAATCATAAATTTTTAGATGTGCATGTTTTCAAAATGCCCAGATGTACTATATCCCAGCAAAAGCGACACATTTTTAACTTAATATTTACCCGCTGCAGGGCAAAAAGTGTTGTTTTTGCATTTTGAAGAATATGTATTGTTTAAGTATTTTTTTAAATGTGTTTAATATTTTTCAAATGGAGAAAAAACATTCAGGTTTTACCTCAAAAGATCTGTTGCACAGTAAAATGTTCAATAAGTGGCTTGATATTTATTGTTAATACATTTTATTATATTTTTCAAAATCGATCTCCTGAAAAATTAAGTTTTTTGATAAACGACGTTGTTGAAAGGAGCGAGCGATATGTCATTTAATATAAATATCTGGAAGAGGGGCGGGAGGTAGGAAAAGGGGAAAAGGCAAAGATCAAAGCTAAAGTTCAAGACCATTTATGTGAAAAAATGAGACACACCACGATATAAATATTGACTTTCTATGTACGCGATCTCAGTGCTGGCTATAGAAACTATCAAACTTCCCATATTCAACGTTCATTAATTTTGATTAACAATAAATATGAGAACTATGTTTAGAGTTTGTTCTACTCGTAGGAAGCGCTAAGGTGTCAGTTGTCCTGGTGATGCGACCGGGAACTCTAATACTTATACGTTCCAGCAATTCCGGCGAATCCATGCACATATATCCCAGAGAACTAAGTTGCTTTGCAAGAGAAGGTCTATCAGGCAGCGTAGATGCTTCTGTATCAGATCTGGGAATGCGATGGGACAGCTTTTAATAAATGTTTAAGAGGGGCAACCAGGTTGAATGACTCAAATAGGATATACTTAAAGGTGGAGACTGCCCGGAGCATTTCGTCGTAACATAACGTCGTAACATCGCTCGCGGCGAGCATCAGCGAGCATCCGAAACTATTGATGGAGCGCTCGGCTCGGTGTCCTGACTGCCTGAATGCTCGCATCGTAACGTGTTACGTTACGACGAAATGCTCCAGTCAGTCTCCACCTTTAGAGGCTATTCTTACAATTTGTGTGATAATTAGTTTACGTGTACGGTGCTGTTTCCGGATGGTATTCGACTGTTTGAAGACTGCTGTTCGTTTTCGGCTAACGTGGGTTTTCTACGCTTGTCATTGGGTGGTTAGTCATGCCCATGATGACGTGATCTATGTCATCATGGACAAAACCAATCATTTAATGATCAAGTATTATACTTCTTCCTGAATCTTCTTCCTGTATCTTATTCCTGATTCTTCTTCTTGAAACGTCAATCATCACGAAGATGAGAACTATGAAGATGAGATAATATGGAACACTTCAAGAGGAAGGATTTTTCGGCAGAATTCTGAACCGAATTTGACTAAGTACCTGTGGCACAAATTGCTGAAATAATAATTAAACTTAGAGCCTATCGCAGCCGTGTACTTAGCTTTGTGAATAGATGTCTGCGAAGGGTATTAGGCGTGCGGTGGTTTGATTTGTGAGGAATGAAGAGATAAGGCCTAGGACGCAGAAAATCTTGTTCACAACTGTCGTCAAGAAAAGGCGATTCAGTTGGCTAGGCCATGTACTCCGTATGCCTCCCGAGAGCCTTGATAAAGTTTGCCTCTTTTACAAGGCATCAGGTTCGCGCCGCTCAGGACGTCCACTGCTGGCAATTTGTTGGCAGCTCTCGTCTGAACTGACTTGGGAGGATGCAAGGGAGCTGGCGACCGGCAAAAAAGCCTGGAGATAGTTTGTGAACTCCATGAACTCCACATCGGACATTATTATAATAATAATTATTAAACTTTAGCTTGCTTTAAGCTAATTGTGCATAATATAATATTATGTAAAAATATAATCTAAAGTTTTCGTCCGTTTATTTTGTTATTTTCTTATTAGTATTTTATGTTTGTGCATATATTGAACAAGTTGAAAACTGTATTAGGTGATGAAGATAAACTTAATTTTATTCTAAGATGAATTGGAAAAGCCTAGGAAAATAGTGGTATGAAATTGGAAGGCCTTTAAGAAGCAGCAGGTGACTTTTGTGGTCAATAAGGGTCAAAGAAACATGATAATAAACATACGTGGTAATTATTCAGTTAGTCCGTGATATATTAAATAACAACCGATGTATAACCTATGCTAGGATTTAAATAATTTAGATAACTATCGAACATAATCAGTAGCTTTTTGTAAATAAGCAAAACTTCTTTGAGTTAAACATTAATGTAAAGGTTTCGCCGACCATGCATATATGTAAGTAAAACGCCTATTCTCTATTTGGATTCGTATGAAAAGGTGTTTTATGTATATTCATCGTCGAATGAAACCTTTACATAATTATTCAATAATTCTTCAATTAATTTTTAGCTATTTACAAAAAGCTACTTTTTATTTTCATTCTTATTTTTCTGGTGACTGTATAAATTACGTTAGTTACTAAATTATCATAAGGATTTGTAATTTAGACGAAGCGGAGTCGTGAAAAGTGTCAATCAAAATTTATATTTGACTTATTTATTTAGCGTTGACTTTGTGACTAATCATTGAAATCGAAATTGAAATATTGTACCTTCGCCAATATATTTTTATACTTTTTATCTCAGTATATTATCTGGTTTTTAATTTTTTTGTAACTATTATTATTTTAATCATTATTTTGAATAAGACTTGTTTATTTTACTTTATTTTTAACAATAAAGGTAACGTTTAACTTAAGAATTCATTTTAATGTAACTTTCATTGGAAAGAAGTAAACAGTATACTTATTATAATCAACAATTTTACATCAAATCATGTTCAAGTTTTTACTTTATTTTTCTGAATTTGCATATTACTTTTTACTTGTGTTGACTTGAGATTCATTTTATTTATACCATGTTTCATACAATAAAGAATGCTCGTTTATTATAATGTTTGTGTGTACGTAGATATAATATGTTGTGTGTCTGAAAACGTTGACTAAAAATGAGTAATTTTAAATGAATCGTCAAGGATATTATGCAGCTTTTGAATATACCGTCTGTTTGTGAACGTTATTTGGTATGAATTAATTTACGCTTATTTTCAGTATTTAGTATGAATTAATTTACGCTTATTTTCAGTGTTTTTGGTTTATACGTGTGTACGTAGATTATAATATGTTGTGTGTCTGAAAACGTTGACTCAAAATGAGTCATTTTACTTGAATCTTCAAGGATATTATGCAGCTTTTGAATATACCGTCTGTTTGTGTACGTTATTTGGTATGAATTAATTTACGCTTGTTTTCAGTATTTGGTATGAATTAATTTACGATTTTTTTCAGTGTTTTTGGTTTGTACGTGTGTACGTAGATAAAATATGTTGTGTGTCTGAAAACGTTGACTCAAAATGAGTCATTTTACATGTATCGTCAAGGATATAATGAAGCTTTTGAATATACCGTTTGTTTGTGTACGTTATTTGGTATGAATTAATTTACGCTTGTTTTCAGTGCTTTTGGTTTACGGTGGAATTCGGTTTATGCAACCAAGATGGCAAGATGAAGGCATTTGGCGCTGGTTTACTATCGTCATACGGAGAATTACAATACTGCCTTTCTGATAAGCCAGAAATCAGGTCGTTTGAACCAGTCAAGACCGCGTTGCAGAAATATCCGATAACAGAGTACCAGCCTATCTACTACGTAGCCGAAAGCTTTGAAGACGCAAAGGAAAAAATGAAGTAAGTTACTCAATCGTGTATGATATTCGATCTCTGCTTCTTCTCGATCTCGATCTCTGTTTCTCAGTCAGATGACATTCAATGTTGAATGAATGTCAAGTCTCGAGACATGTGGTGCGATAAGAGGATGAAGTTATTGACGTGGCCACACCATACTCTAAGTGATCGATTCGGATGCAATATTTATTTCATACGAGTGATGCCAAATCCGTCCACGTTTCTATCATGTGTATAATGAATTCTATTTATAATGATAATAGCACGTGTTTTTACAAAATATTTCATGAATTTTCAGGAATATCTGAATTTTAGTTTTGAAAATACAATTTGTAATTCTTTCAATGTGTTCATACAAATAATAAATTAAATTAAAAATAAGTCACTTTTTTTACCACTTGAATATTATGTTGTAAAGACTTGTTTTAGTTTTGCAAATATAATTTGTAATTCTTTCGATGTGTTCATACAAATATTAAATTAAATTAAAAATAAATCAATATTTTTCATCACTTGAGTATTATATTGTAATGACTAGTTTTGGAAGCTACAGATGCTTTCATCTAAGGGTTGGAATATAAATCCATAGATGAAAACATCATTGGCGTCCGAAACTTATTATAACAATATAATACTAGAGTGGTAAAAAACAACATTTTTTCAAGATTTAAAAAATACATACACTCTTTACCATAAACTTTCTATCATTAATATGATCGGAATATTAAAAAAAAGAGAAATGATTAGAAAAATTCATTCGTTTTTTTTCATATTTAAAATGCGTACAGTTCTGGTGAGAGAGCATTGTTATATCAGTTTACTTTTATGTATACTTTAACCTAACCAAAAATAACATATTCAAATTTATTATGTGAGTTAAAGACGCATGGAGAATAAATGTTTACATTGACGAAGTTATTTTGATTTAAAGATGTGTGATAAATATGGGTGAGAAAGGTTATCGGCGGAAAGCAAACCAGAAGATACTTGATCGAATGAGAATAATTATATTTAGTATCTAGAAAAAATGGGGTTTTCATAGATGACCGATAAATGACTTGGACAAGGTTAGTGACCATGTAGGTTATATTAACGTTCAAATAAATTAACTGTGAAGCAAAAGAAAAAATATCAAAATACAACTTACTCATTTATTGATTTGGCGTTTAATTTGTAGAACTCCATTTTAATTTATGTATTAATTTTAAACCAAACACAGATTTTTTGAGTCTACTAAGTTGTATTGTATTAACAAAAACACAAAAAAAAAATATATTGTGACAATTATGTCGCCTTGTTAGGGCATTATCAAACGAATGTCCGTTTTATAATGCCCTAACAAGGCAAAACAATTGTCACAATATTAATTTTTTAATTATTTTTGTTAATAAAATACAACGTAGTAGACTCAAAAAATTTTTGTGTTTCATTGAAAATTAAAACATAAACTACTTACTGTCAATGTATGTAATTCCATTTAGCTATGAATAAGCAAATGGAATTAATTTGACATTTTTGGTATACGTAGTAGACATATTTATGCAGTTTCATAAAATAATTACGATAATAGAAATGTAAGAATGAAGATAACGAATTTAAGCTATAGCACACCCTTTTCTAAAAATGCTTAGCCATATTCTCTCACTAATATAGTACGTGTCTATAATATGCAGACGAGTAAATCAAGGAACATCATACCCTTATCCCTAGCCATATACGAATATATACAAGTATATACACCTAACGACGACTATCACATAATTTAAATTACACTAAAAAACTTTTAAACATTGGTAACATTGTTTTTTTTTTTCAGGAAATACGCCGAGACCATCCCGCGTGATTTCGGAGTCCGTTACAACCCTTACACGCAGAGTGTTGACATCTTGGATTCTAAACCTCAAATACAAAAACTGATCCAGGACGTACAACAGGACATGCAAGTTCTCTTGCACTCAATGAGGAAGCTTTAATTGTTAAATAAGTCATTTTGTTAAGAAATATTTAAATTTATTTATAAAGCTTTTCCAATGCTTTACTTTGCGGGTTGATATTCTTAACACCCAGATAATAAGAAATATATTGTTTTAAAGTTCATTTAACTCTTCTTTTAAATGCGTACACACACATATGTGTTTAAATATGTATGTATATATATATATATATATATATATATATATATATATATATATATATATATATATATATATATATATATATATATATATATATATATATATATATATATATGTATTATGAGTGTGTGTGCTTTAAATATACAAACAATTTTTACTTTTTAAGTTAAGGAAAGTACATTGTTCTTTGTCTTTTAAATATACAGTTTTGGCCAAAATTTTGTGTTTTTCTTTATCACCAATTTTTTTAAATTTCTTATTTTTTAGTTATCACCATATTTTTCAAATCGAAGATGGAGATTGATCTTGATCATAAAATAAACCCATACCCTCCATTTTTCAGTCAAATTTCAGGTACCTAATAATAAATACATGAATATTTTATTGAAAAATCTCTTTAAATTATTTTGATCCCCAGCACAGTAGCCAAACGCGTTCACCACTGCAATACGGAGACAGAAGATTCTACAATTTACCTTATTACAATTTTGAACTACGCTATTTAATGATCGTTTCAATGACTTCCATATACGTCATGCCTTAGCACTGTGCCGTGACTGTTGTGCTGGTCGGAGTTGTGGAGGCGTCTGTGTACCGGCTAACTTCGGGCTGGAATCGGATCTAGCTGACCAACTGAACTAACTTTTCATCCCATTCACTGCTTAAACAGGAGCACTTCTTGAAACTAGGTGGTGGTTTTGATAATCTATCATTGAAAAGTTTTAAATGTAAATTCAGTACAATCGCGACATAATTTTGTTTAACATTTTCCAATAATTTTTGCAACTTAGTTCATAGACTGAATGTTCAAAATTTTAAGTGTGTTCAAATACCTATTCACAAAATCTGGATTATCTCCAAGAGTTCATATTATTTTTTGACATCTCCTCATAGATGAAGAAGAATATGGGAGTCTGGGTATTTACGTGGCTGACCACCGTCATAGGCTGGTTTAAATGATCACTTTTCACACGTGTAACATTCACCAATTCTACTCATTATTGACAACCACACTACTCAAATTCTTGAGATTCTATATAAATGAACCAATTTCGAAACGTTATTCTTGAATCCTTAGAACTTCACTAGAGACATCTATTGGTGAGATGAAAAGAAGCTTTTTAATTGAGGAGTAACTCTTTTATTAGTATATGAGATCCGTAAATGTCCAGACTTCCATATTCTTCTTCATCTTTGACGAGATGTCAGAAAATAAGGTAAATGTACATTATTTGCAACTTTTTTTTCATTTCAATCTAATATAACAATACTTTTGTAGCAATACAGGTACATTACCGTATACTTTATTAACTTTTCAATAATTTTTAAACAAATATAAGTTACAATGATTAAAGAAAACACTTGTTTTTTACCACTTGAGTTTTATTAAAGACTACATGTTTCAGAAGTTAAACTTCCATCATTCAGGTCTGTATAATAAGTAAAATATATAATATAAAATTGTTCTAATTATATATTTTAGTTATTATACAGACCTGAATGATGGAAGTTTAACTTCTGAAACATGTAGTCTTTAATGAAACTCAAGTGGTAAAAAACAAGTGTTTTCTTTAATCATTGTAACATGTCTTACCACATGTTACCACAAGTTAATGCCGAAACAATAAATAAAATATAAGTTTTATATGATAATTTTCTATAATAACAAAAAAGTTCTCTAGTCTTTGGGTTTGTTTTAAATGTTTTCCCACAAATGTTTTCTTTAAAATCTCTCTGGTATTTCGGATTTCAGGGGTTTCTACTGTTTATTTATGAATGACAACTTTTACGTGCCCCATTAGCAAACCTTACAAAAAAAAAACTTGTCTCTTTAAGGACTAACCTAATACCTTTTCAATTGCAATGCAGTATTCCTTGTATTGTGCAATAACATATAAAAACATATTCACATAAATATTTATAATGTTCCGGCACTAATGAAATCCAGACAATGAACATATCTCTACATCAATCATAAAAATAGCTCAACAAAATTTCTGGCAGCAGTATATGACTCACGCTTTTGTAAAATTACTTTAAAGGTTCTCAAAATAGAAGTATATCGACTTCGTACTCTATCTTACTCTATATGAAGTGGGTGTTGACCATAACATTTGAAAGCTTTTAAGTTTGATAGGTTGGAACAACACACTATTCAATGATAAATTGTGAAAGGTTGGCAGCTTAAAATATAGTGCGAATACAATGCAAAAAACAGACGGCAACGTTTCATTGCATTGTACCTTAAATGTAATTTATATTTTATTAAATATAATAACTTCGTTTTAACCACTTTTTTTATTCAATTTAACCTATCGGTTATGACAAGAACCTTGTCGTCATCAGGGTTTATTTTAATTTATAAAGCTGACGAGGGTCCTATAAATCCCTATATCAGCTATGAGAAACGGGGGGTATTGTTTTTTTTTATCCCTGTAGCGGCAGATATTTTAGATCTATTTGATATAGAGTATCTACATGATACAATATAATATATGCAAGAATCTGAAAAACCTGAGCAGCGCAGAGCATTAAGGCGATATTCGCAAATACAGCACTCATTTAACCGGGGAGGTCACATGTCTGTTCACGCCCGATTTGCTCAAAGAATTTGTATTGGATTGAAATGCACTATTACTATAAATTGAAATGCACTATTTCTATATTTCTGAGTGCATTTTCCAAGCTGAATCTGTACCGCGTCACTGAGCAAAATCTGCAAGTATTTTGTAAGTAATTTAAAATTTTTAAAAATATATATTAAAAAACTAATAAAATATGTCTAAGAATATTTATGAGGGTATGTATGAGGAGATGCATGAATGTAGAAGAGGCAAAGAATGTTTACAAAGATAGAGTGGTGTGGCGTTCGATTCTCTCTACCTACCCCTGCGGGGAAGCGGCGTGATGGTTAGTTAGTTAATTAGTTAGAATATTTGAAAATTCATGGAATTTCAACTCTGGATTGACCCGAAAATAGTCCTGACTTGAACCCTATCGAGAACTTGTGACATAAAATGGCAATCAAATTAAATATACATACAAAATATGGTTAAAAAATCCATACCAAAAATATTGAAGCAGTAATAAAAAAGGAACAAAAAAGTAGGTACTGATTATGTTTGTTTTTGAGAATTGTTAGTGTTATGTACTTATGTAATTTTATTTTTAATAAAGATGTGATTTTTTTAAATTATAAGAGCATTTTTCATTTTTATGCGAAAAAATCTAAAATCTACAAATTAACTACAAAATTTTTGGTATATCATCTTTAAAAAGTATAACTCTGAAATATGGACTGGAAAACTATCAAGATATCACCACAAAAAAAAATAATATGGTTTAATCCAGAGAAAATCCAAATTTTGTGAACAAGTATTAGGACACACTCAATATGTTGTAAATAAATTATCTGGTCAAATAATAAGCTGAAATAATAAAAATGAAAATGATATTTTCCGGCGTTTCTCATGTGTGTGATTATAATCCAGGATTCGGTCCCCACATGCAGATACAGGAGTTTCTGCTCAATAAAAAGCTTCTTTTCATCTCACCAATAGATGTCTCTAGTAAAGTTCTAGTGATTCAATAACAAGAATTTGAGTAGTGTGGTTATTAATAATGAGTAGAATTGGTGAATGTTACACGTGTGTTAAGTGATCACTTAAACCAGCCATTGACGGTCGTCAGCCCTGTAAATCCCCAGACTTCCATATTCTTCGTCATCTTTGATGAGATGTCAAAAATATAAAAAAATATGTAAAATATTCCGGCCGTCCAGTCAGTACATTCAACATATTTATTTATCATGTTTCATGAATATAAACAATGTATCACGATGAAGAGAAAACATTTGAGGGTGTCATTGACGCCAATTTAAGGTTTATATTTCAAGGTTCCATACGGTTCCAAACCGTCTTTAAATAAACGGAGTTGAATTTCAAGAGAATGAATTTCGATTGCCGTGAATACACAGAAATAATGGAGAGTTCTTATATTTCAATAATACAATATATGTATGAAAATGTGTAATTTGCTATAGTGTTATTATTAGTTTATATTTCTGTGTTTTTACAAAGTGGTGTAAAGTCACGTATCCTTTACTGAAGAATTCTTATTTTGCATATAATAGTGGTGGTGAGTGAGCTAGGCTACCATGCTGGAGGTCCCAAGCTCGATTCCCAAGAGGCTCAAAATAAATATTAATGATTTTTCAGTCTAACATTATTTTTTTATGACCCTGGACAGGTACCTGAAGTGGAAGTGTGATCACATTTCATTCGTGTATTTAACGATCAAGATAACACTGCTTCTAAATGATGCAGTCCCCTATGCACCATTGGGTGCGCATAAAGGTTAAAAGACGAAAAAGACCCTTATTTGTTCAATAATAATCCAACATCTCTGTCTTAATCCTCATTATTGAGGGTTGTGACCCTTGTCGAAGCAATGTCTCTTCTCCAGTTATCCTTTGACTGCGCTGCACGTAGCGCTCCAACCTCCGAGGTGCCTGCTGCTGCCATGCTCATCGTGTGAGGAATCTTCCTCTTCCTCTCTTCTCCTCCAGGCTACCGATTACAACCAGTCGTTCCAGGCTATCCTCATTGCCACGCGCAACGCAAAGTAACTGATGAATCCGTCGTGTACAAAAATTGGCCTGCATTAATAATATATTTTTTTGTTCTCATCAAATTTTTGTTTTCATCCCATCAAAGGTGAAGAAGAATATGGAAATCTGAGGATTTACGGGGCTTACCTATTCTACCCATGATATACAACCACACCACTCAAAATCTTGGATGTTCTATATATATGAACCAATTTTTTAATCATTTTTCTTGAATCACTAGAACTTTACTATAAACATCTATTGGTGAGATGAAAAGAAGCTTTTTATTGAGCAGAAACTCTTTTATTAGTATGTGGGGTCCGAATCTTGGATTTTAATCACACACATGAGAATGAAAATATCACTTTTATTTGTATTATTTAAGCTTATAATTTGACCAGATAATTTATTTACAACATTTACAACACTCAAAAAGTTGTAAATACTTTTTTGTTTGTCGTTTGTTTTTGATATAATGAATATACTGAAAATTATATTTTAGCTGTTTGCCTAGTAGGTATGTATGCATTAAAACATAAAAGGGAAAACCAAATCGAAAACAAGTGAGAACCCTTCTTTTCTTTGCTTATCCAACTTGCTTATCCAGGTAGCATTTTTAACTGTGAAAGCTTTTACTCTGATGTTTGTGAAAGAGCAAAAAGCCAATATCTCTACGGCTATAGCTTCAAGGACAACAGCTTCCGATCCGGTCTGCTCTTAATCCCGAACAATGTTCCCAAAATAACAATCTCGTTTTCAGACGTCGATCATTGAAAACTGCGGTGAATTATTCCGAAAAACCAAGCAATGCGATTTATCGATGTAAGCTTCACAAGTTAGGAGAAAGGGACTTTAAAGGTCAGTTTTTCAAACCTCGTCGTTTCATCAATGTCTAAAATAATTCATTTCAATTTCATTCGAATAATAATCGGATTTTTCAGTAATTTTTCATCTTCATATATAGAAAGAAATCCCAAAAAAACCTTTTCCTAATGTTCTATTCACCCATATTAATATCGCAATACTTTTCAAGACCTTCACAAAACATCTAACAAAGTAATTTTCTCAATGTTTATGAAAAAATCTTTTGATAAACAAACAGTTTATAAATAACGAAAACTTTGCATCAGTTATGAGGTTTTTCCATGTCTGTAAAGGTTATTTGTAAAATGAAAATAAAAACCTTTAGTTAGTACCAGTCACGTCTCATAATATTTGCAACTGAATCACCGCCTAGTAAGATCGAAAACTCGAAAATCAAAGAATCAGCATCAGAAATAAAATACATAAAAAAAAGGGTTTTAACTTCTATGCGCACTCAGTGGTATTTAGGGCACTACATCCCATGACGCAGTGTTATCTTAATCGTTGATAATTTAAAACTCAACATATGAGAACTCAATTTATAAGCTTGTTTCACATAATCTCTTAGTTTATGAACATCTTTTACTTTTTATCAACATTTCTGTTAGTCAAACGGCAAACGTGCTACTTACAGAAATGATTGAAAATCTAATACGCTATCACATTGGTAACTGCGTTCGTGTGTGTGCAGATGGCTTCATAATCGTTTTAATCACATAGAGTTGACTAATCAGTTTTCACTTCATGCAACGAAATGTGCCTAAAAGTGACGCGTCTTTAAAATGTCCCTCTCCATTCTCATCTATTTGTCAATTATCGAATCGCCACCTATGTAGTTTCATTTGAAAAATCTTTTCTAAAATGAACTACTTCAACATATTCGAATTAATAAAACGCAATTATTGTTGTAAAAAAAATTACGGTTGAAAAACGTGGCCATGATACTGAATATGTGTTTGTATTAACTCTGCATTGCTTGCACTTTGGCAGTCTGGTCCTAACCAGCGTGCGGTTCACATCCAAGCACGCCTACTCTCGCGCGAGGTCGTGTCCCATACTAACTTCTTTTTATACTCTTACTATGACTGACCAAAAGCAGTCAACAAAAACATTTTTTTAAAGCTTTTGAGACTTTTTTAGTTATAATTTGTTTATTATCTTAGTGACTATCGCTTGCTTTAATTAATTAATATTCTTGTTAAAAACTTCGCCTGGTATAGTTCATTCATGCAAAGTTGGCAGTAAAAAGTCAACGATGCATCCGATTTTGAAGATAGGGACCGTGTTTCTGGTGCTTCTTCTGATGCAGGAGTCCAGAGGAGAGTGTCCCAAAAGATGTATGTGCCAGAGGAAGCAAGTTAGATGCATGCATCTTGGATTGGAGGTCATTCCCCATATTCCCGAAGACACCGTTCTAGTGTAAGTACACTTATTTCTCAATTATTTATCATTTTTTTTATATATTTTTTAATGCATGCGGATCAAATTGCATTCCAAGACTTTATTAAAGCTTTTAACCTTTACTGTATGAAAGTAAATACTTATGGTTATATGCTTTCTCGAATCGAAGTCTGAAAATGTCATTTAGTACTAGTCAGTTCTCATCGAGCCAATAAATTATTTTTTATTGTGAATTATTTGAATTTTATAACTTATATTAAATAATATTTCAATTACAATTATTACATTTTTATCTGTTTATTTTAACTATCGTATTTGCATTTAAATACGAGTGTGCATTATCTTTATACTTGTGTAATTATTAAGCTTTTATTTATTTATATACATACCTCTAACTTCCAGGGCCGTATTAACGTCATATTTTTATACCCCGTACTATTGTAAAAGATCAAAATGTACACAAGGACTTTCCTGGTTATAAACAAGGAATCGTTTTCTCGATGGGGTCTTCTATTGGAGATTGGCATTTATAGTAATTTATTATCTTGATTTCGCATATTACAATACCTATGTATCAAAACAAAGTATCTGCATCAGTACCGGTTTCGAAGACTACACAGATATCCTATCGGCCATTCTATCCAGCTTCACGTTTTATATCTTAACATCTAACGTATTTAAATTGCATCCGAAAGTAAGTAGATGAAGAAGGTATATATCCACATATATGTATGTATAATAGTGTTGATGTTGTCGGTGTAGCAAGAAACCAGTTGTATTATTAAACTCCGTGATCAAACGATGTTCATCGTCTTTTCCTTACAAACCTCGTATTTAAGAATCATTATTATTTTTATTATAAAGATAAATATTTGAATTTTTATTACATATTCACACAAATATTTCAATTTCATACTATTTCTATGAGACTAAGCGGCTTATTATTGGAAATAGGTATCAAATTGTGGTAGAGTGGGTTCGAACCGAGAAACTCTGACTTAAGAGTCAGCGATACTAACCACGGGACCACAACCTGACATATTTTAAAACATTTATTTTCCGAAACGGACCGTCTTCAGGATACTAATTGGTCAAAATTTAAATATGTAGTATTTTGAGTAAAATCATAAATAAATCGGAAAAATCTTAGGTTTTCATTAATTCAAACCCTTATCCACACTCGATGGTGCATAGAGCACTGTATCATATTAATGCAGTGTTATCTTGATCGTCAACACATGAAGGAAAGGTGAGCAGGCCTCTGTTTTAGGTGCCAGGGTAATATTGAATGAGTAATAGAGTAAATAATCACCTATCTCACCCAAACTTATTTTGTTTTTTTTTTACTAGACATGTAATAAATATTTTGTAAAGTATTAACAATATTTTTTTATAGGTTTCATTTAGCACGTCAATCAAAATATTGTGTTCAATAGGCCACTTGTAAGATTTCATTGTTTGGTGCGAATTAAATCTCCTTCTCACCTGGCTAGTCCTCCAAATAAAAATTAGTTACTCTTAGTCATACTTAAGTCCGTAGACTTCAAAAATAGAACTTCGCAGATAGGTAAGTGTTAAACTCTTATGTCCCATAATGTACATCGCAAATTCTAAATGTTACCACGCTTGTATATTCCAAGGACTTTCTTCTTCCTGGCTCCATCTCAACTTATCTACTTGTCTAATGTTGACAAGCAAATTTAACAAATAAAAATCTATCAGCGAAAGCTAAACTGGCAGTACACAACGGAGTTCTGGTTCCAACCCTTATGTATGGAAGCGAAGCTTGGAGTTGGCAAGAGAAGGATGAACGCAGACTGAATGCAGTCGAAATGCGATCCCTCAGACAAATGTGTTGCAAAACGATGTTTGATAGATGTTCGGATGATGAAATAAGGAAAGAATGCAAGGCTGAGATAAGTATTATCGATAAAATTAAGAAAGGTGTGTTGAGATGGTTTGGACATATGGAACGTATGAGTGAGGAAAGAACGGTTAAACAAATTTATGAGGCGAATGTAGTTGGAAAAAGAAGCAGAGGAAGTCCGAGGAAAACCTGGCACAATCAGGGAAGCGGCGTGATGGTTAGTTAGTTTAGTTAGTCTAATGTAGACTGTTGAAGTCAGCTCTCCTCATCTTCAGGTTGTAGGTCCTTCAATCATAAAGAACATCACCTAGGTCATGCCTTCAAATCATCTTATCTTTCTCTAGCATCCATATTTTTTTGATCTTCCTTTAGATTTCTTTCGAGAAAGATCCATGACGATCGCCCGGTTCACAATATGTTCAAGTTCTCTTCATCCTATGTGCCCATACCATCTCAATTGCCTTTCCTCCACCTTACTATTGATGTCAGTAACTCCCACGCTTCTCTCTTTATTTTATATCCAGGGATACCCCAGCTGACCATCAAAACATTCGCATTTCAGCATTTTCTAGTTGCCTAGACTTTCTGTTATACAAGGTTCAGCATTTGGAGCCATAGAAAGCGGGTCTAATAATTGTTTGGTATTATTTTTTGACATCCCATTAAAGATGAAGAAGAATATGGAAGTCTTGGCATATACGGGGCTGACGACCGTCATAGGCTGAACAAGTATTTGGACACACTCAAAATGTTGTAATTGTTTGGTAGACTATTAAGATTCACCACAAAGGACTATAAATAAGAATAATTTTACCGTTCCGAGGATAAAAGACACAAATATAGAACAAAAGCCAGGATATGTAAATAAGCAAAACATTTTTCAAGAAGACGACTTTAAATAAAGATAAATATCCGTAAACTATATTTTAAACGAACATTTTAAATTTAGTTTAAGGATATTGTTTTATTTTTACTTCTCACGATAATTAAAACACAATACTGGTTATGTATGGTTGTGTATCTGATAGTAAGTAAGTGTTTTAATAAAATAGTATATGAACTACAATTCGTGAGAAACCTGTGATGGTTATAGGAACTAAGATTGCCTCGAGCGATTACTAGATTTGAAGCCCTGACCTTAAGGTCACAAACTTGCGTGCACCGATAGGCCTGGTTTTGATAAACTAATCTCTTACGCAATGCACCCACACTCTCACAAACTCTCAAGTTGAACTTCACTAAATCATTTTTTTTTTTGACATCTCATCAAAGATGAAGAAGAATATTATACGTTTACGCCTGTCATAGGCTGGTTTAAGTGATCACTTTACACACGTGCAGTATTCACCTATTCTACCCATGATTGACAACCATACTACAAACATTTTGGGTTCCATCTTGTGGGGTCCCGTCTTGCAAAATGTCCCTTCCATTGCCATTTGAGACTTGCTAAATGTTTAATGTTTTTAAGCCAAGTATTCTTTAAGTCGCAACTTTCTTTTCTCTATATCCAGGTAACATTTTACGTAAATGATTTTTTTCTTAAAACACCGCTTTTTCATTGAAAAAAATAAGTTACTATATATATGTAATAAAATACCTAGGTACCTACCTATACATTTTATTAAGTACTTACAAATAGTACCTACTTAAAACAGTTCTACCACCAGACGTCGCATGCGTCGCACAGAATAAAACAAAAGACATTCGATAGAAAAAATATAATATTCTGAGCTGTCAGAATCAGATAGATAGATAGAAAAGTATTATAAAGATAAATTAAGAATAAACTTTAATTATAAACTTTAATTACAAAGCAACACATTGTTTATTTTATTATTATACACCCACTTTACAAAAAAAAATATTACCACGTTATATATATATATATATATATATATATATATATATATATATATATATATATATATATATATATATATATATATATATATATATATATATATATATATATATATATATATATATATATATATATATATATATATATATATATATATATATATATATATATATATATATATATATATATATATATATATATTTATATATATTTATATATATATATATATATATATATATATATATATATATATATATATATATATATATATATATATATATATATATATATATATATATATATATAAATTTATATGTATATATTCCATGCGTATTCCATACATATTCTAAAAAAAATCAATTTACATTAATTTTATGAGGTCATGAAGGCGTATGTTGAAACAGAATCCACTCATGTTGATAATGATAATGATAATGAACACACGTCCAGCCCTGAGCGCGGTCGAGCGCATTCTGATTTGAACGCTTGAGAGAAGCTTGAGATCTACGCTTTTAGTAATAGTATGTCATAGTTTATTTTACAAACCTCGCCTTTCTTACGTAAATTTTTAATCACTCGGTGAATTCATTCATTTCTGAGGCTTATTTTAAAAGTAACATGGCTTATAACACACCTTTTTGGGTTTATTATAATCTGATTACAAAAGTGATAAATTATACCAATTAAGGTATTGACACGTCGTAAATATAATCGTTATACTTAATTTAAATTTTAAAAAATGTTTATTTATTAGCTTGGGTTTGTACGTATTTTAATTAAATCCCAAATACTTTTGAATAAATTATGAAATACGAAGGTTTAAACCGGAGATTTTATACGTGCATATTATATAGATTGCTTTTAAAATGTTAAGATACTTAAAACAATCCTTGAAACTAAACGTATTAAGAATGAAAGAATGATGTCCCGTTTTGATTTTTTTAAATAAATCCTCATCATTACAAAGTAATTTTAAAAAAAACAAATGATATCATTTTCATTTTACCCCGTATTGACTCCATTTTTACCCACCATATGTAAATCATCTTCATTAAGTGGGTTTACTTTGTTAATTTGGCCCGTATTGACTCCATTTACCCACCATATGTAAATCATCTTCATTGAGTGCGTTTACTTGGTCGATTTGGCCCGTATTGACTCCATTTACCCACCATATGTAAATCATCTTCATTGAGTGCGTTTACTTGGTCGATTTGGCCCGTATTGACTCCATTTACCCACCATATGTATATCATCTTCATTGAGTGCGTTTACTTGGTCAATTTGGCCCGTATTGACTCCATTTACCTGCAATATGTAAATCATCTTCATTGAGTGCGTTTACATTGTCAATTTGGCCCGTATTGCCTCCATTTACCTACAATATGTAAATCATCTTTATTAAGTGCGTTTACATGGAATAAATCTACCACTGGAAAGTCTCCGAAATGCAATAGCCACTTGGTTAGTATTTTTGACATCATAAAATTCATGAAGAATATGGATCTCTGGGTATTTACAGGACTTAGGACCTGTCATGTGCTGGTAAGGTGATTATTTACATACGTGTAACATTCACCTTTATATTCATTACTGACAACCACAGTACTCAAATTTTGGAAGACATTGATACTACATATGTAATCAATCTCATGAGTTCATATCATCGATCTATGATTAGATTTAGAAAGCTTTTACTAAACAGAGACTCTTTTATTTGTATGCAAGATACTGACCCGAATTCTTTTACATACTGTAAAACACCCGATTTTCATATTTTTATGCAGCTTACACTTTGACTAGTTATATTATTTATAACATTTTGAGTGTATCCAAAAACTTATTCACATGAGATTGGTGATAAACGTACAAGGTCATGAGATAGAACATATATGTATGACTTCTAAAACTTGGGGAATGTGGTTGTCCATCATGGGTAGAATAGTGAATTTTGCTTATATGTAATGTGATCACTTAACCAGCCTATGATAGGTCATACACCCTGTAAATAATGAAACTTTCATATTCCTCTTCATCTTTGTTAAGATGTCAAAAAGTTAAGATAACTCCCAGGTAGATAAACCCCAGATTTGGACACATCAAAAAAACAGATTGATCTCGAATTTTGACGGAACTCATTTACTTCAAGAACCGACGATATTTACTCTCTTTAAATTGCCATCAATCTCATTTCCGTTTCCTTAATTCGTCTGTCAGTAAGTCTGAATATTAAAGATAGCTTGAAATTATCTCTGAAATTGCCAAAACCATGTTTTCGTTTTTACCTCAGTAGTTTAAATATATTTTATAAATTTTTAGCCTGTATGCCTTTAATATTTCTTCGTCTAAAAGCCGCCTCCGTAGTGTAATGGTAAGCAGCGGCGTGCATATAGAATTAATTAGGGTAGACAGTAGGGGTAAGTTTTAAGGTAAGTTAGGTTCTACTTACTAGGGTGGACAGTAGAGGTAGGTAGTAAGGTAAGCTAGGTTCTACTTAGTAAGGTAGCGTAGGTACTGGTTGCGTTTTTATGTCATGTAATTAAATTAGGATAGGCACTGCTTTTCGGCCTATATGGAATGCACGCCCCTGAAGGTTAGCGTGTTTAGCTACTATGATGGGGGCCCCGGGTTCGATTTCCAGGGGGGGGGGAAATAAATTTTAATGAATTTATTTTATATTACCCTGGTCTGGTCCCTGAAGCGCAAAAGTGATCACCTTGCCTTCATGTAAATAACGATCAAGATAACACTGCGTCAATACGATGCACCATTGGGTGCGAATAAGGGTTTGAAGAAGAATAATTTATGTATGTATGACAGTAGAAGTGCCGAAAAATGTTTGCAAAAACAGTTTAGTGTGGCGTTCTATTCTCTCTGCCTACCTGCGCGACGTAATGGCGTCACGGTTAGTTGGTTAGTTAGTTACGAGACTTTATTTATAAATAAATAATAATAATAAAAAAACTTCAAAATGATTTCGTCTGCCGTGCCTCACACAACTCGAATTACTGCAGTCTTAAAAGTGACGTTTTCACTGAATTTTGATATAATTAGGTCAATTTAAGCTGACGGTCGGTCTGTGTTTTAACACAAAATAGCTACATTCCTTCACCATGCGGTGCTACGCTTAGCTAGAATTCACTCACACACATATACTCACCAGTGTGACATATCTAGTTGATATGTCACACTGGACAGCTTCTACTAGCAATTCCAGATTTAGATTGACGCTGAACCCTTTCACGACTGAAGTCTTTTGGTCCTGGAGACGAAAATTCTCAATAATAAATATATGTAAATATATACATTTGTTTATATTTGCATCTATTGGTTAATTAGTTCATCTTTACCCGCTCCCTAAGTGGAGCATATCGCTCACTCCTTTCAACAACGTCACATATCAAAAAACTTGATTTTTCAAAATCAAGTTTTTGATGTATCAAAAATAAATATCAAGCCACCTTTTGAACTTTTTACTATGCAACAGATCTTTGAAGGTAATACCTGAGTATTTTTTCTCTATTTGATTTATTTTTAATTTATTTAAAAAAAAAACAATACATTTTCTTCAAAATGGAAAATCAACACTTTCTGCCCTGTAGCGGGTAAATATCTAGTTTAAAATATGCTGGGATATAGTACATTATCTAGGCATTCCGAAAACATGCACAACTGAAAATTGACGATTTTTGATAAATGACGTTGTTGAAAGGAGTGAGATGTATGATATGAAGTCCAAAAACTGCCTCCGGACTAACTCCCTTGCATTCTCCCAAGTCAGGATCGCGTTTCGAAGTTCAGACGAGAGCTGCTGACGAATCGTCAGCAGTGGTTATCCGAGACGGTGCGAACTTGATGCCTTGTTAAAAAGGCCATATATGTTATATCAATTCACCATTCTAACCTTACAAGCGCATTATAAACCAGTTACTTAAAAATAAAATATTGGAACATAAGCTAACCAAACCTAAAATCGGAATTAAATCAGCGATTTTACATAAACAAAAACGTCAATATGTACAAACTCTCTAAATAAAAGTTCAGTAACTAATGCCATGATGTATAGAATATATCAATACTTAGCTCAAAAAAGCACTACTTATACAATAGTTTGTGCTGGAAAAAAATAGAAAGATTTAAATGAAAAAAATACAATATTTTATATAAAAAACTTCCGATACTGGAGCAGTGTATAGTTATCGATCATGCGTATAATGGTGAATGTTACATGGATTTAAAGTGATCACCTATTATATTAACCTATGAGAGATCTTAATCCCTATAAATACCTTCATTTTATTCTTCACGTAGATAAAAAATCTACGTTGAGATATTAATAGAAAAACATGAAGTCAAAGACAAAGGTAAATTATCACGTTTATTCGCACTAAAATGGTGCATATAGTACGTTACAGTATCGAATCGTTGTGGTTAAAACTAAATCATTTTTAAATGAAGGAAAAGTGATTAATTCATTATTTCCAATTTTGAGATTTAAGAATGAAATAAATATAATCGACTTGATACTAATGTGAAGGATATTATGAATTAAATGAAAAATGATTGATAGGTATGAATTGGAGAATAGCAGTATTAGCACTCAGGATTGCATTCCTTCACTTGTAAAGGGTGTAAGATATATGTACGTAACTATCTTCTTTAACATTCACACGCTATATATATATATATATATATATATATATATATATATATATATATATATATATATATATATATATATATATATATATATATATATATATATATATATATATATATATATATATATATATATATATATATATATATATATATTTGTATATATATATATATATATATATATATATATATATATATATATATATATATATATATATATATATATATAATAAATATAATTTTTAATATTTTTTTTTTTTTTCATTAAAATGACAAAAATTTACATCAATTAATCGTTTGTAAACTAAGGTATATTTTTTTAGGAAGAACTCGCAAAGCCTCTACTTTTAGTGACTTGTCTGCAGGTAGGATAGTAAAAATAGAAAAGGTAAATGTGAATAATACACCACAAACACCCAGACCAGTTGAAAATAAATATTTCTTGAATTTATTTAGCTACTGGCTTGAATCGAACCTGCGACGACAGTTCTGCACTCTACCCAACTACGCCACGGGGTCTGCGATTGATCAAAATCAATTCGTTGCAAATTTAATTCGTCTTAAATATAGATGGCGTTCAATGACATATAAATTAACTTCTTACAGATTAGAATTGATATTTCTACGTACTTTATATAACAACCTCTGATAAAAATGCCCATTTTCTTATCGCAAAACTTTCGTACATGCAGACCAACCCAGAGAGATATTGCCATGCCGATAATTGCAAATAAAAATTCAATTTCGAGTCGAAAATTGAACCCGGATTCTCTGGTTACTTGTAGCAGACATACGTACATTACGGAAGCAGTCAATTTCTATATAATTTTGTGCTGTCCGCAAGAAATCGGTTACCGGTTTCGAGCCGCACTCCATCTTTCCATGAGAATTCTAATCAAATGGCACAATTAACCTTGAAGCCATGTGATTTATTTTTTTATTGATAAACAAATTAGCAGCTTTAGTATCGTAAATCGTACGAGCTCTCATTAGTCATTTTAACACGTGGAAACCTAACATTTTTTTGAGATTTCGAAAAATTAAAAATTAATAATCATTTAATTTCAAATCTAAAGTTTGATATATATCAAATAAAAACGAGACAATAAACTATCATAAAGAGTATTTTTGCCAAGAATTTTCAATCGTTAATGCTGTTGGTTTCAACAGCTAGCGCTGCCACTGTGGTAAAAAAATAATATTAAAAGAAAACCTTTTTAAGGACATAGGTATATAAAAATACGCGCGTATTCGAATGCAACATTGTGTCAAAAGTTCAAAGCAATCGTAGCATAAATGTAGCAGATTTAAGATGTACCTTCATTTTAATTTATACACATTAATGCTAACCTCTCTCTCTGGTCTCAATCCTGCGGATAGGTCTGTAGCAACAGATGACATCTCTTTCGCACATTCTCGTCTATTTTCGGAAACTAACTTAGAATTATTGAATTCTTTAAAATCCTAATCCAGGCCCTTTACGAGATAGTGAGTGTTTTGCCTAGAATTTTCACTAAGATTTTTCACCAATTTATAGAATAACATGAAATTATAGTCACTTTAAACATAAACTGTCCGCCTCCGTAGTGTAATGGTCAGCACGCTCGGCTACCGTTCTGGAGGACCCGGGTTCGATTCCCAGAGGGGGTAAAATAAATATGATTTTTTCACTGTAATATTTATTCAATATTACCCTGGACTTGGTACCTGAAGCGGAGGGCTGATAACCTTTCCTTCATGTGTAAACGATCAAGATAACACTGCGTTTATATGACGCAGTGCCCTATGCACCATTGGGGTGCGGATAAGGGTTTATTATTATTATTATTATTATTATTAAACATAAACAGTAAATTCATTCACAAGTACCTACGTATAGACTATAAAACTAGCAGTGTTGTTTTAAGGCATAGCTAGATTTTAGAATCATGTGGACGTTAAGTTTTTTTTTTTTAAATCAGGGTGCATGTGTAGTTTTTTTTTTAATCTTTTTAAAATACCACTGAAGCTGGAGAGCTAACCATCCAACCAAAAGGTGGACGGACACACACGATGACATTTTTTTATTCACTTTGATAAGATTTATGATGACTTGAACTTGGGTCGTTATCGGAAATAAACGCCTACAAACCGATAACCTTGCTACCATTTAATTTACGACAAAAATAACCCTGCACTGCCAAGGCATTACACAAAAATGCTTGATGATGATGAAAAAATGCCTTTCTCTAAGAAGAGCATTATTCAATATTTTTTAAATTATTTCTTACCTGTTATTTTTTGACATCTCATCAAAGATGAAGAAGAATATGGAAGTCTGGGCATTTACGGGGCTGACGACCGTCATAGGCTGGTTTAAGTGATCTTTTTACACACGTGTAACATTCACCAATTCTACCCATTATTGACAACCACACTACTCTAATTCTTGGAAGTTCTATATATATGTACCAATTTAGAAACCTTGTTCATGAATCACTAGAACTTCACTAGAGACATCTATTGGTGAGATTCTTACCTATTTCAATTATATTTATATTGTATGAAAAGGCATTTGAGAGATGTTAGGTGCCATTTTATAACATACCGGAAAATTCATTTTTTAACGCTCTCCTTATAATTCATCGTCCACTTTGTGTAATACAACTTTAAAGTGGTATTACACCAAGTAAACGAAGAATGATACGATATGAAGTGTACGAAGACAGATTGGTATGGTGTTCTTTTCTCTCTGCCAACCCCTGCGGGAAGCGGCGTGATGGTTAGTTAGTTTTTCTCACATGAAGGCTTTCAATCTTAACCCTTGACATAGTCTTTTTCTTCTTATTATTATAGGCCTTGTGGCCTGTTTTTAAGATGGATTAGCCTCCTGCGACGTCGATTCCCAGCTATCGGACCATCTTTCGGTGGTCTGCCCGGGAGTCGTCTACCATGGGGTTGGCCGTACAAAGCGAGTCTGGATGGTTCCATTCTCACATGCGCATACCATTGTCTTCTTCGTTGCCTTCCCCACCTAACGACATCTTCGACTCGCATATTTCCCTGATCTTGGTATTTCTCAATCTATCACGAAGACTCTTGCCTGTTATGCTTCTCAGGGTCTTCATTTCTGACACTCTAAGCGCATTTATTGTGGCAGCGGTGTCTGCTCTACTTTCGATTCCATACGTCATGGTGGGTCGGACACAAGTTTTGTATATCTTGATCTTGCTGCCGATCTTCATGTCAGGGTTTTTCCATAGTAATCATAATAAATGGTAAAGTTTTTTTTTAATGTTTTATTTATTATTATTATGCTTCTAGTACAGTTTTAAAAAAAAATAATAAACTAAAAAACAAGAATATTTTACAATACTAAAATTTTAAAATTACAAGAACGATGATATTGAATGTTTTATGATAAAAACATGAATTTAAGATTCCAAGTTAAGTAATATCAGTTTTAAGAAGAAATTGTCTTAAGTTTTCTCTAGTTGCATAATAAGTTAGAAAATATATTTTAGATAATGATGAAACCTTGGTAAACTAAGGAAAAAATGTATATCTAAGCCCTTCGGCACCATACAGCACGTTTACAAATGTTGTACATGCATTGACTACTATGCATAGCAGTGGTGGCTAACTTAGGCATACCGAGCGCCACTTTTTCACAGACACGCCATACAACTCAAGTAAAACTTTAACCTTTCTTATTTCCACCTTTATGGCTGTAAAATTGGGATAATAATAGGAGCTGTTTAAGAGAGAAAAAAAGAATAACTCTTCTTCTACTTCTTCTTCTTTTTCTATATCCTAATGATCTGTTTGTGCCTCCGCTTGTAGCTCTTGGGATGTTGACTCCCAGCTGTCTTTCCGCCTTTTTGGAGGTCTGCCTGGGGGTCTGCGCCCTTCAGGGATTACTTGAAGGGCGATACGTGGAAGTCTGTCATCTGACATTCTGTTTACATGATGATAACTCAATCCCAATTTTCAATTTATCAACTTACGCCTTTACAAAAGACACATGTTTAATAAAGCACACATACATAATAAAAAAAAACTAACTTACCATCACGCCGCTTACTCTCAAGAGTAGGTAAAGAGAATTGAACGCAACACCCATCTGTATATCCAAACAATCTTCGCCTCCTCCATAATCATGCATCTCTCCATTCATACCAGCCGATTATTCCAAGTTTTTACTTGATCACATTCAAATATTTAAAATACTTGATCATCAGACGAGAGATTGAAAATTTCAAAAGTTGTGGTGATTGAATTCCGATCATATTGGTGTTGAAAATACTATGAAGGATTGAATTATCAATCCGATTTTAAACACAGAGTCATCGAAAAATAATGCCAACATTTAAAATAACTATTACATGCAATTCAATAATATTTATGGTATCTTAAAATGTATGGGAAAAGATTTAAAATAAATTGTACATTTTTTTAGTATAATACGATTGTCCACCGTAATTTTCATCGCTCTGCTGATGTCTAGTGTGTACTGATCATTTCAAAAGTATCAATACAGCGTTAAAAATTTGTTGTCGCAGGAAATTTACATAAATCACCAAAATAAAAAAGTAAATCAACGAAGTATAACGATTTACACTTCGACTGTATAAGTGGGCGCAAGGATACGATGCGTCACGTGAAGTCAACTTAGGCGCAACGTTTGGCGCACGCGCCACTGTTTTGCCACCCCTGATGTTTAGTATAGTACTCGTGCCATATTCTAAACAATATGCGGTTGCGTTAACATTGTTTGTACATCTGGATATATATACACTGAATAACAATAATTTTCATTCAATAGAATTTATGTGTATGAGTGTCACGTTACCGTTTCTGGTAAATGTGAATTATACAGTCGATTACTGAATAACTTGCAAAGGGCCTCTAATAAACAATCTTCTATATTTTAAAACTCAAATATTAAATATTTATTCTGCATAAAACTCATATACAAAAAGAGATGCGATTCTTGTAACAATTTTGATTAATGTTTATGTTACGAGTATAATAATATTAAATACTATATACGTACGAATGAGGGAATGTGTGCGTGTGCATGTGCGTGTGCGTGTGCGTGTGCGTGTGATTGAGCGTGTGCGTGTGCGTGTGCGTGTGCGTGTGCGTGTGCGTGTGCGTGTGCGTGTGCGTGTGCGTGTGCGTGTGCGTGTGCGCTTGTTATTGTTGTTATATAAAGTTTATATGTTTGTTATTAACACTTGTGTGGCACACTGTCAAAATCTCTTATTTTTTTAGTGTGCGTTCACAATTAGCCAAAAAACCTTTTGTTGCTATGTTTATTTAATATTTTTATAAATTTTTAATGAAAAATCATACAAAACGCATCCGGTTTGCTCATTACAAATTTCTCCAAATCAACTTAAAATAAACGGACAAGAGCCCTATTGAACTCGTAATGGCCTTTAAATATTTATATATGTAGTTCAAGGAAGTTTAACGAAATTGACATGTGATTCTTAACTCCATGAGCTTATTTATGAACACCACTGCGATTGATTTAGATTTATTCATTTTGTTTTTTTTTATTCATTTTGAATAGAAATATATCGTCGATATTAACAATAATTTGCATACATTTTTATATTATTATTATTTCGCAGATTTAAAATTTCGTCTTAAAGTTTTATTTGTTTGTTAGTTTGTTTTATTTTAGTCGGGATTTATTACGTTAATTTTATTTTACGTTATGTTAAGTTTATTTTACGTACAAATAAGCTTACACATTTTTCCTTTGCCCATTTTACTTGCCTAGGAAAGAAACATATTTTTTTATGAAAAATATTGCGTTTTAAAAAAGCTCTACTTATTTTTGATCATTAATGTAAAAAAAAATATTTTATTCGTGTAGTTTATCGTACTTGTAATTAGTCCAGTACATCCTTAGATCATATTTTAAAACCACAATGTTAAGCATATAATAAATAATAATAAAACCCTTATCCGCACCGCAATGGTGCATAGGGCACTGCGTCATATAAACGCAGTGTTATCTTGATCGTTTACACATGAAGGAAAGGTGATCAGCCCTCCGCTTCAGGTACCAGTCCAGGGTAATATTGAATAAATATGGCAGTGAACAAAATCATATATATTTATTTTACCCCCCTTGGGAATCGAACCCGGGACCTCCAGAACGGTAGCCGAGCGTGCTGACCATTACACTACGGAGGCGGACGTAATACTGTCTAGCTAACCAACTCATAATATTTGTATTTCATAGGTTAATCCAATCTTTATACACCATTCAATATGCTTTGTCCTTGTGATTTTAAAATTATTTCATTTAAACGAAGACGATCGAATCACATGGAAAAATTATGTAAATAATTTGAATAGGTCATTAGATTCGATCGCTTAAAGTTAATCACTAAATAGTACACTGTGTGTACTATTTAGTGATTAACTTTTTGCATACTGTGTAGTTGGGTATTTATATATTCTTACATACTTGACAATTTCACATCAAAAACTTAAGCTGGAATTAAATATTAACCGAGATAAGGTAACGAATAACATTTCAGTTAGGTAACCGAAAAAGTTAGTAACCTATTAGTCACAACTCTAATTTGAATGTATTATGTTATAGAACATAAATATGAAGTTCTCTAGAATATATTCCCCCGTCAGGAAATACATCAGTAGGAATAATATTTTGTTTACCATAGTATAGTATAAGCAAAGTCTGGATTTTATCATGGTAAAGTTATGAACTTAATTCGATCAGGTAATACAAATGAGTATCTTATTATAATTATTACATCCGCTGGTTTATTTTGTCTCAAATAACTCTTAACATAAAAACATTCTAAACATTTTTACCATAAATTAATATTTGAAGGTGTCTCAACTTAATATGGAACATCTATTCAAAGGATGTGAGTGAAAGATTGAATTTAAAGAATATTATGCATATTATGCATAGTTGTGAAGAACTATAATTGGAACTCATGATTTTATTTTTTGTATTCTGATGTATCAAATATTGTACTGTTGTTCTTCCTTTTAATAAAATAAAATATGGATATGAATGTAGACGATACCTGGGAGCACATCGAATCATGTATATATGAGTATATATATGTACACACACATATATATATATATATATATATATATATATATATATATATATATATATATATATATATATATATATATTATTCAAACGCTTATCCGCACCTCAATGGTGCATAGGACAATGCATTATATAAACACAGTATTATCTTACTCGTTAACACACGAAGGGAAGGTGATCAGCCCTCCGCTTCAGGTACCAGTCCAGGGTAATATTAAATAAATATTAGAGTGAAAAAATCACTCACATTTATTTGACCCCTCTGGGAATCGAACCCGAGATCTCCAGAACGGTAGCAGAGCGTGCTGACCATTACACAATATATATATATATATATATATATATATATATATATATATATATATATATATATATATATATATATATATATATATATATATATATATATATATTATAATTGGTTTATATTTTGGCATATTTATTTACTTTAAATATAATTAATTTATCTTCATGATATATTATACTTGTACAGGTACACATGGGCCATCTGGGTGAAATATAAATATAAATATTTAGAATTACACAGTATTTTATAACGTAATATACGTCCATTTTATACACCTCGTTTATTTTTGTATTTGCGTTCCCGGATTCACAAACAGTCTAGCAGTCTAGCATATCAACATAAATTTCTAAAAATTGGTTCGTTTTTTGAGATGTGTAAGCAAAAATACGACTGGGCTGCTCTATTTATGTCAAAAATGTTATACATAGATTTTAACATATGCATAAATATGGTAAAATCTTACCTCTTTCAGACAACACATACTTAATTCAATATACCACACATATATCGCGCACTCCTTTCAAGAACGTCATAAATCAAAAATCGTCAATTTTCAGTTGTGCATGTTTTCAGAATGCCCAGAAAATGTACTATATCCCAGCATAAGACGCATATTTTTAACTTAATGTTCACCCGCTACAGGGTAGAAAATGTTATTTTTGCTTTTTTAAGAAAAGGAATCGTTTAATTATTTTTTTAAATAAACTAAATATTTTTCAAATGGGGAAAAAATCTTCAGGTTTTACCTAAAAAGATCTGTTGCACAGTAAAAAGTTCAATAAGTGACTTGATATTTATTTTTAATACATTGTGTTATATTTTTAAACTTTAAAAACGTTCTCCTGAAAAATCAAGTTTTTTGATTTATGACGTTCTTGAAAGGAGTGAGCGATATGTCGAGAAAAAGATCTTATGAAAGGGGATGTAATAGAATGTCGATGAATATTGGTTAAGTGGAAAATGCGATACCAGAACATTACAACTCAAAATGTGTCAAACGATGTGTTTGATAGGTAGACATGTTAAAACACTACTTTGAAAAAAATATATGTAATAAAATCTTGATAAAAACGGTTATCGATAAGCAACTAATATAATTCGGAACTCACAATTAAAATAATTACACACAATAATTATAATTGATTCAGCAGTCACTTTGTGGTAAAATCTATTCATTTCAGTTGGAAATTATGCGGAATGCACCGAAACACGTGTCACAATAGATTTTAAGAAATAGTCATATTTACCAAGTAAAATTAAAAATCCGCCTACGTAGTGTAATGGTCAGCATGCTCGGCTACCGTTCTGGAGGTCCCGGGTTCGATTCCCAGAGGGGGCGCAAATAAATATAAGTGATTTTTTCACTCTAATATTTATTCAATATTTCCCTGGACTGATACCTGAAGCGGAGGGCTGTTCACCCTTCCTTCATGTGTTAACGATCATGATAACACAGCGTTTATATGATGCAGTTCCCTATGCACCATTGGGGTGCGGATAATGAAAATCAATAATAATATACAGTAATGTTTCTTATTTTGTAACTTTTTGGGGTAAACATTTCTTGGAATTTTTCATACAAAGGTAATTAGCAAATATTTTTTAAACACGGTATATTACGCACTTGTTACAATGTAACTAATACAAAATTCAGGAAATATGTTTCAGGGAAAGTAAAAAGTGTTCTTTTGTTTGTTCCCGTTTTCGGTACTCCGTTAATTGACATCAAGTAGGTTAAAGTATTAGAGCCCTTTGGTATTTGTTTTTGATTCTGCATTTTGTTTGATATTTCTGACTATTATTGATAAGCGGCTTTGTGCTCCGCCCTTCGTTATGGCCACGCTGGTTTACAATCACTTGACTCTTTATGTGGCAAAACTCTGTTGAACTTTGAACCAATTATTTGTGTTAACATCTGTACAATATCAGCGCGAATTACAATATAAACACATTAGTTACAGCGAAATTTTAAGAATATTTAGAACTCTGAGTAAAGAGTATTTGACAAAAAATGCTACGTTTATTTTAAAACTTGAATAGTGTGATTACATATCGCTCACTCCTTTCAAGAACGTCATAAATAAAAAATCGTCAATTTTCAGTTGTGCATGTTTTCAGAATGCCCAGAAAATATACTATAACCCATCATAAGAGGCATATTTTTTACTTAATATTTACCCGCTACAGGGCAGAAAGTGTTGTTATTGCATTTTGAAGAAAAATTTTTGTTTAATATTTAATATTTTTCAAATGGAGAAAAAACCTTCAGGTTTTACTTAAAAAGATCTGTTGAACAGTAAAAAGTTCAGTAAGTGTCTTGATTTTTATTTTTAATACATATTAACTACATATATTTTTACACATTAAAAACGATCTCCTGAAAAATCAAGTTTTATGATTTATGACGTGGTTGAAAGGAGTGAGCGATATGTGAAAAAGAATATTAAAGTCTGTTGTGAATTTTCGACCAAGAATTTTTAAATTTACAAGTGTGATGATATCTATCAAATGGAATTTTTGGTGTATTGAATCGTTGCACTATCATTTCACAACGTTTATAGCTAATATATAATCATATTAAGTATTACTAGTAAGAACGGGAAAATAAATTCACTTATGTTAAATATTTACTTTCATCGTATTTGAGGAGAAATGTAGTGTAATCTTTCACCCACTAATTGTACAAACATACTTTTTCAAACTGAAGATGCAGGCGCAACGGCTAACGGCACACATGATAGAAGTGCAACTTCTTTTAAAAAAATACAATCTCCACCCGTCTCCTCCATCCTTCGCTCGTATCTTCAACTCAAAACAAATGTGCGAACGCACAAAAAGGTAGTTTGTGCCTTCGCACATACTGCCACAATCGTAAGAAGTAGGACTGGATATCTTATATTATGGCCCGTCCATTTGGCTCGCTGTTGTGTTACTTTATTTAGTACGCATCTAGAAATTAATAAATACCTTAAATTAATACCTTGTTGTTATCTACATGTTCCGAAAAATTCATTCCTAACATGCGCCTATAGCACCACATCTCAAACGCGTCTAACCGCCCCCGTTTTGTCTGTTTTGCTTCTATACAACAGTATGCTATGTACGAGTATAATATTACTAACCATCACGCCGCTTCCCCGCAGGGGTAGGCAGAGAGAATCGAACGCCACACCACTCAGTCTTTGCAAACGTTCTTCGCCTCTTCTACATTCATGCATCTCCTCATACATACCCGACGATTATTACGACTCCTAACCCGGCCGCTTTCAAGTATTTGACATACCTGATTGTGCCAGGATTTCATCGGTCTTCCTCTGTTTATATATTTTTATATATTATTCCTCTGTATATTTATTTATAATATATACATCTCTTATTTTTTTTAAAAAGATAAATATTATTGTTTTTATTATTTACACAAATATTTCAATTTCATACTATTTCTGTGAGCCTAAGCGGCTCATTATTAGAAATAGGTACCAAATCGTAATATATTCCATATAACCACTGTCGTACGTGTAAAGTACAAAAAAACATTTAACATTGATAATAAAGTAATGTTACGGTCAGAAGACAGATCTCCTGGCTCCGGAATATACGAGATTGGACGGGGATCAGGACCGTCGGATGCTGTTTAACTCTTACCACTCTGTAGGGCAGACATTCTGGCTCGTATTATTCTAGTAGGCAGCTCCGTGGGCCACAATGTCTGGCCCAGCGCAGGTATTACTTTAATCACTGATTTCTCTATCACCCAAGTATATTCTACCAAAAAATATTTCAGATAAATACAGCTAATCTTAATTAACATGGTTATACGAATTGCCAGACAGAGTGTCCCAAAATTAGGGAACCAAAATAATTATTTTAATGGTAGAAAAATGTCGCATTTTTTTTATCAGAGTAGCCGATCAGTTATGAGAAAAGATGGTCAGAGTGGAAAGGGTTAAAGCTGCTCAAGACAATAATAATTACTCTTCAAGTGATGTTAGGAGGACTTGACACGACACGTGGCACAGAACAATGAACACATATATAATTAAATCATCTCCAGCAATAGTTTATTAGTCCGAGGTAAAATAGAATATTTAAACAAAGTAAACATTGGATTTTCAATAGTTTTAAGTCTGTGAATTTGGTGAAAAAATCAATTGATTGCCAAATCTTTTAACGACCGTTTTGCTGAATCCGTGATCACAAGTGTTTATGAATGACTCCTACGCGTTGATTTACGAATTAACTACGCCATAAATAACATTTTTACTCTCAACTATGTGGTAACATGCCATATATAATTGTATTGAATTTCAGTAGAAATTTGGAAATAGATACTCGTAATTGAAACCATATATCTATATTGGAATGATTTATATGAAGCAACAATATAAAGAAAGCTTTGATTTTTTAATTAAAATTTCGTGCGTGTTTAGTAGCGTCTCAGCATTTGCTCATTGCTGAGAGGAAACCGCGTACAACTTTCCAAGAGAAGCCTATTGACTGTCGTCAGCAGGCCTTCTATTCCACTAGAAGAGAACTCGGCATTTTGTGTCTTAGCTTGATTTACATATATCGCTAACTCCTTTCAAGAACGTCACAAATCAAAAATCGTCAATTTTCAGTTGTGCATGTTTTCGGAATGCCCAGAAAATGTACTATATCCCAGCAAAAGAGGCATATTTTTGGCTTAATATTTTCCCACTACGGGGCAAAAAGTGTTGTTTTTGCATTTTGAAGAAAAGATATTGTTTAATTTTTTTTTAAATATACTAAATATTTTTCAAAATGAAAATAGACCTTCAGGTTCTACCTTAAAAGATCTGGTGTACAGTAAAAAGTTTAATAAGTGGCTTGATATTTATTTTGAATACATTGTATTATATTTTCAAACATTAAAAACGTTCTCCTGAAAAATGAAGTTTTTTTATTTATGACGTTCTTGAAAGGAGTGAGAGATATACCACCAGTGGTGTGCGCAGAGTATTAATTAGGGTAGGTAGTAAAGGTAAGTAGTAAGGTAAGCTGGTACTACTTAGTATTGTAGAGTAGGTAATGGTTACGTTTTTATAAGTCACGAGGTTAAGTTAGGAAAACCACTGCTTTTCTGCCTAAATGAAACGCCCCTGCTACCAATGTCCTTCGCTATTTTATCCTGTTTTATATTTTAATTAAATACTTATCGTAAGATAACATATGTATATCATAATTGTCAGCTTAGTTTTAAAAGCACAATCATTACAATATTACTAATAGTTTAAAAATAAACGTGACTCCTTGATTATAACTTATAAACAGTTCGCGATACAAAGGCTTTTTTAATAGGATTATTTTATGCATTGATCAAATAACGGCATAAATTTATACAATGCGTTCGCTGGTACAACTAGTGTAATTGGGTCGGCAATAATGGTGAAACATGAGGCACATAGGTTGATCCCATGCCCCGTAATATCTTTAAACCTACTAACTCATACACTTTGTCCGCCTCCGCGGTGTAATGGTTAGCGTATTTGGCTACCGTGCTGGATGTTCCGGTTTCGATTCCCAGATGAGGGTGAAAAAAAGTATTGGTGATTTTACTTTCTAATATTTATTCAATATTACCCAGGACTGGTCCCTAAAGTGCAGGAGTAATCACCTTGCCTTCGTGTAGCGATCGAGATAACACTGCGTTCAATACGATGCAGTGCCCTATGCACTATTGGGTGTGGATAAGGGTTAGAAGAAGACTCGTACTCTTACATACATACCTAATTAGAGGCAAATCCTAATCACCATTATCAGACTAGGGTGTGAAGATTTGTACAGTGTATTATACAAGATTTAAAATAAATAAACTAAATGTATGCGGGCACCGTCGAAGAGATATTAAACTTTCATCAATTGATTCGGCAGTAACTTTGTGGTAATATCTTAAAATTTTAATTTAATTTTTACTAGGTGAATGTATTAATTCTATTACTTAAAATCAAACGATTTTGAATGCAAAATTTTGAGTGTGTCCAAATACTTTCATCTCACCAATAGATGTCTCTAGTGAAGTTCTAGTGATCCAAGAATAATGTTTCAAAATTGGTTAATTTATATATAGAGCTTCCAAGAATTTGAGAAGTGTGGTTGTCAATAATGGGTAGAATTGGTGAAGTTACACGTGTGTAAAGTGATCACTTAAACCAGCCTATGACGGTCGTTAGCCCCGTAAATGCCCAGACTTCCATATTCTTCTTCATCTTTGATGAAATGTCAAAAAATAACATGTTGAATGCATCGAAACATGAAGGTAGTCGCAATAGATTTTTTTAATGGTCTTATTTACAGAGATACATGTGTTTAGATCGAAATTATAAAGAAATTTTATTAAAAAAAAATAAAGTGTGTTTAGAAAAAACATGTTAAACAAAATCCTTTTATCCATTTTTTTTTAAATAACGCTTTTGCCTAGAGTACGGAATAAATAAATATAAGTAGTAGAGTGTGTTAAACGAACGAAATATCATACATACGAGTATATCATAAAACTAACATAAATTTAAACTTAAATCACTTCGGTTGTTCTCTTTGATTCTCATTTAAATACATTATTGTAAATAGCTGTGACACCATGGCACATTTTTAGAGAGAACAGTCGTATTCTTACTTCTGTATATTTCAGCGTTCGGTAGCTTTGATATAATAGTTCTATGTAACATATTATTAGTAGTATGTGAATAACGATTTACTAGTAGTCATTGAAATTCAATGAAGCGTGGACCACTGATTACTCCATACGTACATAATATTCTAACATTACGTAGATCTTCAGGCTAACCCGCTTGGGATCCAAATCGTTAAGTACCTCCTAACATGACAAAAGGAATAGGTGAATATCGTTCATAATCGTAAAATTTAATGCTGCATCTTTTTCTTCAATACCATTTCTAATTATATCTACATGGACCGAATTATCTCCGACATGCGTTGTAGCGGGTATGACGATTTGAAAATACGAGCGGAGGATAGAGACGGGTGGAGACTGACATAGAGTGTGTCCATCACATAGAATTTACAACATTTTGAGTGTGTCCAAATACTTGTTTACAAAATCTGGATTATCTCCAATTACAGGAGTTATTTTCATATAATTTTTTTGACATCTCATCAAAGATGAAGAAGAATATGGAAATCTGGGTATTTACGGGGCTGACGACCGTCATAGGCTGGTTTAAGTGATCACTTTACACATGTGTCTCATTCACCAATTCCACCCATTATTGACAACCACACTACTCAAATTCTTGGAAGTTCTATATATATATATATATATGAACCAATTTTGAAATATTATTCTTGGATCACTAGAACTTCACTAGAGACATCTATTGGTGAAATGAACCAGCCTATGACGGTCGTCAGCCCCGTAAATGCCCAGACTTCCATATTCTTCTTCATCTTTGATGAGATGTCAAAAAATAATGACATAGAATCATCACATAGATTGTACACCTTCTTCTGCTTCCTCTTTCTTTTTTATAGATCCTCGGATCTGTCTGTTCGATTATCCGTCTCTTGTGACGTGGACTTACAGCTGTCACGCCATCGCTTTGGAGGTCTTCCAGGTGATCTTTTTCTGTCTGAGTTCTCTTGAAAAGCAATTCGGGCTAGTCTATTTTCTTGCATTCTATTGACATTGGCATTCCAGAATCGTCTTCGCTGTCTTCCCCGTCTGACTAAATCCTCCGTACTACGCATTTTCTAAATTTCCGTGTTTGGTCTCTTAACGTGTTTCCGGTTATGCTCCTCAGTGTCCACATTTATGAGGTTCTTATAGGAGATTTGGTTCTCGTTGTCTGCTCTAGTCTCTATCCTATATGTGGCAATTGGTCTTACACATGTCTTATATATTTTTACTTTGCTTTCAATATACATGTGTTTATTCATTCCGATTTTAAATCTTAGGCACCCCGATGTTACAGCCGCTATTAACCTGTCTTATCAATCTCATCATAAAGGTTGCTAGTGCTACTGATGTCAACAAATTGTAACCCACGAAGAAGAACTTAGACACGAAACGAACCTATTTTATATACTCGTATAACTTTTTTTTTCAGTAAAATGCACAGCCAGCAATTTTAACCACTTGCCGCTTCTCATACGTATTAATACACACATGAATACACTCTTCTTCCTGGCTCCATTCCAACTTATCGTCGTAGACTGTTGGAGTCAGCTCTCCTCGTCCTCAGGTTCTAGGTACATCTATCAACGTCACCTAGATCATGCCTTCGAATTATTTTATCTTTCTGTAGTTTCCATGAATCTTTTCATCTTCCTCTAGATGTCTTTCGAGTAAGATTCATGACAGTCGCCTGGTTTACAATATATTCAGGTTCTCTACATCCTATGTGCCCATACCATCTCAATTGCCTTTTATCTGCCTTACTATTAATGCCAGTTACACTTTAGCTTTCTCGAATGCGTGAGCTCGTGTTAATAAGTATATTCATTAATTTATTAGTTTATTCATATGAACACACATGAATACATAAATGAAATGAAATCATTATAGTAAAATCACGATTATCTGAGATAACAAAAACACACATCCGGAAGCATTATTGCTAATTATTTTAATAATTAATAAACCCTCATCGGCACCCCAATGGTGCATAGGGCACTGTGTCTTATAAACGCAGTGTTATCATGAACGTTTTACACATGAAGGAAAGGTGATCAGCCCTCCGCTACAGGTACCAGTCCATGGTAATATTGAATAAATACAGTGAAAAAAGTACTTATATTTATTTTTACCCCCCTTGGGAATCGAACCCGGGACCTCCAGAACGGTAGCCGAGCGTGCTGACCATTACACTACGGAAGCGGACAATACATAAATGAATTGAAATCATTTTAGTAAAATCACGATTTTTTGAGATAACAAAAACACACATCCGGAAGCATTATTGCTAATTATTTTACTAAAGATATTTTAATATGCATCAAACGGTCAAGTGGATAACTGAATACAGGCATTAAGTGTTGTATTTCTGTTAGCTTCAATTAGTATTGAAAGATTTATTCAATCGTAATGCTTATGCATTACCAATACATAAACATATGGTGCAGCTGATGCATCAAAATCCTTTTTGATGTTTTATTGGGTCCCGACTGCGTATTTGGATTTGCGATAGCGACGTGGTTTCACCATAGGTCAGCACACCCGTGCCAACAATACGATTTTAAACATGAAGACTCTTTTATGTATCGCTTACGATTTTAAGAAATACGCATGTGAAATGTTTTGTAAGTATTGTATTACACATCCATACTGTATAAATCGGGGGTGGCCAAAATTTTAATCACAACGGTCGCCCATAGTGATTAAAATTATTAAAGTTATCATTATTATTATTATTAATTAATGAGATGCATGAACGTGGAAGAGGCGAAGAATGTTTGCATATACAGAGTGGTTTTCTATTCTCTTTCCATACCCCTGCGAGTATGTAGAGTGATGGTTAGTTATTAAGTTAATATTATTAATAATATTATCATTATTATTGGCGGTGTACCATTATCTTATGGTTTAAGTGATCATTAGAAAATAAGTAAATTAAAGCCAAAAATAAGTTAATAATAAACAGGGACAGTTATTTTTTGACATTATTACAGGAGTTATTTTCATATAATTTTTTGACATCTCATCAAAGATGAAGAAGAATATGGAAGTCTGGGTATTTACGGGGCTGACTACCGTCATAGGCTGGTTTAAGTGATCACTTTACACACGTGTAAAATTCACCAATTCTTCAATTCTTGGTAGTTCTATATATATGAACCAATTTTGAATCATTGTTCTTAAAGTATTGCTATACAATTCCCAAACAAATAAAAACAAAAATTAAATGAAGCAGAAGACCATGGCATACTTGGCATGATTAAGTATTCAAAATACTTTACTTTCGAGTTAATTAATATCGTGTCGATTCGATACTAACAAAAAGTATTTGGTGAGGATGGGGATCAGAATAAATGAATAAATAAATAAATAATTTATTACAATGAGTACGTTAAAACACGTAAGTATTAATAGTGATATATCCTATTAAACCATTCACTGTGTATTTTTAGCTTTTTTAACTGTCCAAATAACACCATTTAGATTTTATGCTGGGTGGTACTAATGAAAAATGTAATGTAGAGTTTTTAAACTAGTAATTACGAACTTGAGTAAACCCCCATTTATCTTACGATAGGGGTACATAATTAAAACATAAATCAAATAAATATTTCCTTATTCTCTCTCTGACATATTTACTACGAAAAAATAATACAATTCTTTAAATTATTTCATATCATAGGCAAACATAGAGTTATCGATAAAAATAGGAAAAAGACTAAAGTGTCGTAATCGCTTTTATTTTTCAATACCGGACTGCCAGACAGTGAAATTCCGTGCAGTGCACGAACGGCTTTAGGGCGCTTGTGCACCACACGGAATTTTACTGTCCGGCAGTCCAGTTAGCATGAAAAAACGAATGATTGGCTTGTGCACATGTCCGTCTTTCTCCGGATCATCACGATGCGCGTGAACTCGATCACGCTAAACTGTCGTAGTGGCTTTTATTTTAAAAAACTGGACTGCCGGATAGTAAAATTCCGTGTAGTGCACAAGCGCCCTTAGATATAAAATAACGAGTTCACGCATTCGTCGAAACATTGGTGTAACTGATATCAATAGTAAGGTAGAGGAAAGGCAATTGCGATGGTATGGGCACATATGTAGAGCGTAGAGAACCTTAACATATTGTAAACCAGGCGATCGCCATAGATCTTCCTCTTAAAACATAACAGAAAGTCTACAGAAAAAGCTACAGAAAGTCAACATGATTCGAAGGCAAAACGTTGTATATGATAGAAAGACCTACAACCAAGAAGACAAAGAAGATTAGACGATAAATTGAGATGGTGCAAAAAATAAGAAGCTGTAGTTGTATGGCCGAACAACTATAGTATTTTTTTACACCCACAGGTGGAAGCTAAATAAAAGTCAAGCAGAAATAAATTTCGAATAAATTGTTTTATTATTTTAGATCTTCGTGAGATGAATGAGTCATGTTAGGAAGTTAATTAAATAATAAAGCTACAACATGTAACTGGTTCACTTCACAATTTATTCTGTAGTAAACATCTCACATATGTCACTCGATTTTATACATACTTATTTTTACGGAAAAGAGGAACACTCGTGTTTATTTTATCTTTTTAAAAATCTTTGATCTTCTTCACGATGATTTTTATACTCGATTATATATTTTTACGAAATCCAGAACATCCACAAAAATTTTAAACAAACCCACAGCACGGATGAATCTCGAGAACAATTTTTCGTATTTTTAGAATTCTGTTGTATATCAAAACAGTGATTAAAAATGTTTAATATTTACGAATATGTTCCTTACACTGAACATAATACCTCGTTCATACATTTATGTTTTTTATTCATTTTTGCTTTCACTCAAATAATTTTTATTAATTTTTAAGTTACCAGTAACAAATTATGTGAGTATTTTAATGCATCTTTTTTCAATACCAAAAGGATGACATGAGCGTATTATTATTTATATAAATAAAATATTTTTAAATATATATATATTTTTTTAAAACCATATCCGCTCCCTAGGTGGAGCATATGGAGTCCACAAACTGTCTCCAGGCTTTTCTGTCGGCTGCCAGCTCCCTTGCATCCTCCCAAGTCAGATCCGCGTCCCGAAGTTCTGACAAGAACTGCCGACGAATTGTCAGCAGTGGTCGTCCTGGGCGGCGCGAACCTGATGCCTTGTAAAATAGGCAAGCTTGATTAAGGCTCTCAGGAGGCATGCGGAGTACATGGCCAAGCCAACTGAATCGCCTTTTCTTGACGACAGTTGTGACCAAAATTTGGTGCGTCCTACGCCTTATCTCTTCGTTCCTCACAAAGTCAAACTAATATTTTTAGGCAAATATTTTTAAATATATTCATGTTACATTAAGGAATAATGTACTGAGATAAAAAAATATTAAATATAGGTAGGTACTAAAGTTTGTAAAATATATGTTAGCTGTACAAATATAGAAATCAATACTTTTTCGTTAGAAAATAAATATTTTTAAATGAAGCCTATCTTTTATTTTTAAAAAAATGTTGCATTTTTAGTAATAACGTTAATGAATTTTGGTTCACAGTTATATTTTTGTCTGTGTATATATACATATTGTATATTGGTATTACTACTACAGACCCAATTGATGGAATATTAATATAGAATAATATGATAAAAAAATATTTTTTTTTTAATTTCTTTGTACTTATTTTGATCCCCCAACCCCAACCGGGAATTGAACATGGACCTCCTGCATGGTAGCCAAATGTGCTAACTATTACGCTTTGGAGTCAAACACACGAATGTAGGCTAAAAAATATTTTAGTATCATAAAATGTTTGTTTTTCTACAACATTTTGAGTGTGTCCAAATACTTGTTCAAAAATTGTTTATTTTTCCTTTTACTTTATTTTTCCTTAAACTTAACACCTTCGCTATTCAATGGGATGAATAAAATCAATATATGTACAGATATATTATTATTTTTTAACATCTCATCAAAGATGAAGAAGAATATGGAAGTCTGGGCATTTACGGGGCTGACGACCGTCATCGGTTGGTTTAAGTGATCACTTTACACACGTGTAACATTCACCAATTCTACCCATTATAGACAACCACACTACTCAAATTCTTGGATGTTCTATATATATGAACCAATTTAGAAACCTTGTTCTTGAATCACTAGAACTTCACTAGAGACATCTATTGGTGAGATGTAAAGAAGCTTTTTACTAAGCAGAAACTCTATTAGTATGTGAGGTCCGAATTCTGGATTATAATCACACACATGAGAAACGCCACAAAATACCATTTTTATTTTTATTATTAAGCTTATAATTTGACCAGATAATTTTTTTACAACATTTTGAGTGTGTCCAAATACTTGTTCACAAAATCTGGATTATCTCCAATGACAGGAGATAATTCATATTTGATATTCTCCTGTAATTGGAAATAATCCAGATTTTGTGAACAAGTATTTGGACACACTCAAAATGTTGAATAATAATATTTTATTATAACTTGATCGTAATGTCTACCGGTTAATTGAGTTATAATAAAATATTTTTAGTGATTTAAAGAAAAGTTACATTTTAATTATAAAATGGAAACTCGCAAAGTTAGTGCTTCAAATATGAATCCAATCCAAATACTTGATCACTTAAACCAGCCTATGACGGTCGTCAGCCCCGTAAATGCCCAGACTTCCATATTCTTCTTCATCTTTGATGAGATATTAAAAAATAATATGAAAGTAACTCCTGTAATTGGAGATAGTCCAGGTTTTGTGAACAAGTATTTGGACACACTCAAAATGTTGTATACAAATATCTTCAAAATGTATATGATTCTGACGCCATCAAGACGCATATAGGGCAACTGTTGTGAATCAGCCTACGTTTTTTTCCTTAAACTGGATGGTATAAAATAAGTAGTAGGTTTATAGATAGTGTAATTAAATTTACGAGGGTCATTAAAAATCATTTAATTGTTTTTTAAAGTTTTAAGGAACACTAAAGAACACTAATTTGATCATATGTACAATATTTCATAACATCATCATTTCAGATCTATTAAGATAAATAGTATCTTCGGCGATGTAATAAGATCAGTCGCAGTTGAATATCGTACAGTCTGTGTATTATTTGCCTAAAACACACAAGAAAATAGCATTTTTATTTTTTATTTTTCAAAATGAAACTTGAGAGGTGAATTTCAAGAACGCGTCACGTTTACTAGGCAGATTTCGTTATATGAGAGAGAAGAAGGATGTATAACGAAGAGAGGAGAGAGAAAGAGCTATACATTCAGACGAGCTATAGATACAAAAGATAAGTCAAAATAAGCTAATGATACTGTAACATATAAAACGAAGTTTTAACAGTTTCAAGACTAAACAATATTTTATCATCGTAATTTATATTCCTATTCATGAAACTGAACAAATTGAAGTAATTCAATCCTCAACAGCGTAAATGCATAGTATTTACGTCTGCAGATAAGGATTATCAAGTCATAAGCATATCGCTCACTCCATTCAACAAAGTCACATATCAAAAATCGTCAATTTTCAGTTGTGCATGTTTTTGGAATGCCCAGAAAATGCACTATATCCCAGCAAAAGCGGCATATTTTAAACTTCATATTTACCCGCTACAGGGCTGCAGAAAGTGTTGATTTTGCATTTTGAAGAAAATGTATTGTTTAATTTTTTTTTTAAATATACCAAATGGAGAAAAAAAACCTTCTGGTTTTACCTAAAAAGATCTGTTGCACAGTAAAAAGTTCAATAAGTGGCTTGATATTTATTTTTAACACATTTTATTATATTCTTAAACTTTAAAAACGATATCCTAAAAATCTTTTATATATTTATATATATATATATATATATATATATATATATATATATATATATATATATATATATATATATATATATATATATATATATATATATATATATATATATATATATATATATATATATATATATATATATATATATATATATATATATATATGTATATATATATATATGTATAAATATATATATATATATATATATATATATATATATATATATATATATATATATATATATATATATATATATATATATATATATATATATATATGTATATATATATATACATATATATATACATATATATATATATATATATATATATATATATATATATATATATATATATATATATATATATATATATATATATATATATATATATATATATATATATATATATATATATATATATATATATATATATATATATATATATATATATATATATATATATATATATATATATATATATATATATATATATATATATATATATATATATATATATATATATATATATATATATATATATATATATATATATATATATATATATATATATATATATATATATATATATATATATATATATATATATATATATATATATATATATATGACGTTGTTGAAAGGAGTGAGCGACATGTTTGACCGTCAACTGAAGTCAAGGTCCAAACACGATCTCAGAAATGATAATGATTTTAACGTATCATTTTTTTGACATCTCATCAAAGATGGAGAAGAATATGGATGTCTGCCTCGTAAATGCCCAGACTTCCATATTCTTCTTCATCTTTGATGAGAAATCAAAAAATAATATTAAAAATAACTCCTATAATTGGAAATAATCCAGATTTGCGAAAAAGTATTTGGACACATTTGAAATGTTGAAGATTTTAACGTATGTTCAGATCAGTTAGGTGTATTCTATCCCATCGTGTATTTGCCACTTCTTGAGATAATAGGACTTGTGACCAAAAATTATATTTTCGCATGTGTGTAGTAAGTATTACAGTAATAAGGTGTAGGTTGACACACTTTTATTGAAATACAGAAAAAATAACAAGTATAAAAATTCGTGAACGATCAACTTGAGATAAAGCTGCCATTATTAATAATGATCCCTACCCACGTATATAAATTATGGTATTAGCTACGCTTACTTTTTATTAATTTGAGGAAACAGTTTGATTACTTCAAATAAATGTAGAAAAAAATAGAGAAGCTGGTATTAATTTGAAGTGAAAATAATTATGTGAGGTATTATTCATTTTATTAATAAGTTTAGATCATAAATTATAACCCACTAACCATTTTTCTCTACCAATATGTACGTAGGTAGATTTAAATTATATAAAAGATGGTCCGACGACAAAGCCGCTGTGGCGGTAGAAGCTGGCTGCAAAAAGCAATCGACCGAATGAAATGGAAGCATACGGAAGAGACATATCGCTCACTCCTTTCAAGAACATCAAAAATCGACAATATTCAGTAGTGCATATTTTCGGCATGCCCATAAAATATACATACTATATCCCACCAAAATTGGCATATTTTAAACATAATATTTACCAGCTACAGGGCAGAAAGTGTTGTTTTTGCATTTTGAAGAAATGGTATTGTTTAATAATTTTTTGAAATATACTTAATATTTTTCAAATGGAGAAAAAACCTTCAGGTTTTACCAAAAAAGATCTGTTGCACAGAAAAAAGTTCAATAAGTGGCTTGATATTTATTTTTAATACATTGTATTGTATTTTTAAACTTAAAAAACGTTCTCCTGAAAAATCAAGTTTTTTGATTTATGACGTTCTTGAAAGGATAAGCGATATATCCAGCACTGAAAAATAGAAGGCTAGAAAAGAAGAAAATACACATTAATAAATGCGTAACAATTGGCATCCGTAGTGTACTGGAGATCCTGGGTTTGATTCCCAGGGTGACCCCCCTAAAAATATAATAACTCATATTTATTCACTATTCCTCTGGACTGGTACATGAAGCAGAGGGCTGATCACCTGTTCTTCATGTGATAACGATCACGATAACACTGCGTTTATATGATGCAGTACCCTATGCACCATCGGGTGCGGATGAGGGTTTTAAGAAGAACAATTGGTATAATTACTTATTATATATATATATATCAAATCGGCTTCTACTTTATTTATTAGGTCAACAATCAAACACGCGTGATTTAAAATTGTAGAACCAAGGTTACCTATATAATGATGGGCATTCCTACCGGACATGGTTGAACAAAGCTCAGCGGTTGCGCCCCGCCCTGTGAAGCTAACGACTGTTTCAAAGTGTTATCGGTAGGCATACGTTGTACTTAATACCTAAGTACTGCATAACAACTTATCAAAAAAAAATGATTTTATTTTATTTTATATTAATTTGTCATAATTATTTATTTGTGAGAATCATACAGCTTGTACATAAAAAAAATAAAGTTAGATTCATAATGATAAAAGTTAATCAAAAAATTCCAATATATGTGATGAATACTGTTGTATATTAAGAGGGGAAAAAGAAGGGAGGGTGGGTGTGTAAGTGTATATAAGGGTATGTGTGTGTGTATGTGTGTCAGGTGGAATTAAAAGTGTAAGGTAATAGTATAAAATGAAATATGGTATAAGAATGGTGAATGTTACAAATGTGTAAAAGGATCACTTTACCAGTCTAGACAGGTCATAAACCCAGACTTTCAAATTCTTATTCATCTATAGTAAGATGTCTTAAATTTTAAAAAATCTTCAGTTTATAACATCAAATAAATTTATTTGATTTAACCTTAAAAACCTATTAAAACTGTCAACTGTCGAAATGTAAGGTTATAAACGCTAAATCGTAAAAAAAATACGTTTTATTTATTGATTTGGCTTTTAATTTGTAGAACTCCATTTTATTTTATGCATTAATTTTAAATCAAACACAGATTTTTTTAGTCTACTGAACGAATGCGTTCGTTTGATAATGCCCTTACAAGGCAAAACAACTGTTACAACATTGTATTTTTATGTGTTTTTGTTAATAAAATACAACTTAGTAGACTCAAAAAATCTGTGTTTGATTTAAAATTAATACATATATACGTTTTAATTCCATGTTCTGATAGTATGGTGATTACTTATTGTTTTTTTTTCTATTATACTTCTGACCAATATTCACAGAAATAATATTATTAAAATCCTCATACAATTACAAGAATAACCTTATACATAAAAAATGACAACTATATAGTTGTTGTAATCAGCTGACTTCAGAACGACAGCAGGAAGTTGCGTTTTAAAGTATTTCGTTTTATTGAAAATCGTCAAACGTGACTAAAAAATAAAAGCACATTTTTTATCCTGTCATTTCTTCTTTTTAACCATATGGTCACCCTGGATATTGTATAACCATCGATACATAGCAGAATACAAATAAAGATCAGCCATAAACCGCATTACATAGATAAGTACCTACTTTTTGAATAATACAAGCTAATCACGCGTTGTCTGCAACTGTCTATCACAAATCACAAGTTAGAATAGGTATACGACATATTAGGGATCGTATTCAATGCTCAGCCTAATAATGCACAATAGTGCTATAAAACGGTGATGTGATCCCATTGGAACAGAACCTACCTATGAACATTTGTATGCAATCCTCTTTCCTAGCGTTTCATCACGAAGAATTGTTTCATACCTATACAAATTATTCTCACACTAAACAAAACATAAAAAATCTAATTCAATTAACAAAATAACATTATTATATTATTTAAAAAATAATATATGTTATGACTTGAAAGTGTTAGGTATAAAATATGTCCAGTATAATAAAAAAGAAGCATAATCCAAATGTCACTTTATTTTAAAATCACTTTAAATGTTTTATTATAACTTAATTATAATGTCTAGCGGTTTCGAAGTTAACCGTTTCCTTGAAACGGTTAGCTTCGAAACCGGTAGACATTATAATTAACTTATAATAAAATATTTAAAGTGATTTTAAAACAAAGTTTCATTTCAAATATAAAATGGAGAATCACAAAGTTAGTACTTCAAATATAAATTATATAAAAAAAAGTGTTAAGATATCATACAATATATTCAGAACATTATAAATACGTTCAAATACTGGTACAATAAAGTCTCAATAATTATGACATAAGAAAACTCGACGGAAACTTCTTTCTCTCTATCTAGAAAAATAGCTAAAAACCCTTATTAATTGTTGATTTTGCTTTAAATATAAAAATAAAACACTTTTTGAGTTTATTCATATAAGCACGATTCACAATATTTTGAGTGTGTCCAAATACTTGTTTACGAATCTGGGTACACATAGGAGTTATTTTTACATTTTCGATAGATTTCAATAGATATGAAGAACAATATGGAAATCTGGGTATTTACAGGGATTATGACCTGTCAAAGGCTGGTTACGTGAGCATTTTATAGAGATCTCTGCTAAATAAAAGCTTTCTAATCCAATCATAGATGGGTGTTGTGAACTCAATGATGAAGCATCGTGAGATCGATGATATATGTAATGACTTTGAGTTAATCACCAGCGCGTGGTAACCAACCTATGACAGGTCATAAGCCTTGTAAATACCCAGACATCCATATTATTCTTCATCTATATTGAGATGCCAAATCATACGTGTTTAAATCAGTTTAATATTTTTAAATTGCTCAAATCTTCGTAGACAAATATTTCACTATGGTCGTTAAAAAAAATTAAAATTTTGGTTCATTATAGAAGCGAAGAAGTTATTGAGATGGAAATATAAATGACGCGGCGTATGATCCATCATTGACTGATTTAAATACTCTCTTTGTACACTAGAATATTCACCGCTCTATTCACGATTGACAACCAAATTTCCATTGCCCAAATTTCCAAACCATTTCAATAGTTGTATTTAGAGATGTGACTAATGGGTAACTGTTATTTATTCGGTTACACGATTGGGATGGTTTTCGTTACTTTTTTGTTGCATATTTCGTTTCAGATAAACTTTGTGATGTAATATTACGTGTCGGGTTGTGGTCCCGTGGTTAGTGTCGCGGACACTTGAGTTTCTTAGTTCGAACCCACTCTACCACGATTTGATACCTATTTCTAATAATGAGCCACTTAGGCTCACAGAAATAGTATGAAATTGAAGTATTTTTGTTAATAATAAAAGCACGATATTTCTCTTTTTTTAAATACATATATAAATAATAAAAATCTCGTATAATATATTAGGAGCTAGTAATACGAAATGCGCAACTAAATTTGTGTACTTGTTGGCATGATTAGCTTCAAACGATTGATTCCTAAAACCGAATCAAGTAACGACTCATTTAAAAGAAGTCGTTATTTAGTTCGACTGTCTATGACTTTTGTATATATTAAAACTATTTTTTTTGTTCGGGAATTGTACAGCTTTACATTTAAAAAAGTATATGATAAAAAAGTTACATCAATAAAAATAAAGCCAAACGAACAATTCCACAATTTCTATTTGACAGGAACGTTTCATATTTTCACAGCGTCGACCCGATATGGTTTCTTATCCTTTGTGTACGTATAACCATTATTAAAGAAAACATTTGTTTTTTTACTCAAGTGGTAATAAAAATGTTTTCTTTAATAATTTCAAAATGTCTTACCACAAAGTAAATGCCGAAATAATAAATAAAATACGTATAACCGTGTTAAATATCTGCATATTACTGATTTCATCACTATCATCCATTGGAAACATAACTCTCCATTATAATACCCTTCCTTAGATTCATCTCCTTATTTCTCTATACTCATTTCTTTATTTTTATCGTACTCTACACTCATATACCTGCAATGCAAATATTTTGAATTTGAGCAAGTACGCTTTTCCCACTTATCCGAGCATTTCCAAATGATACACTTCATGACTACTCATATTTACATCATTTTAAGTGCGTCCTAATAGTTGTTCACAAATTGGGATTATCTCCAATTATAGGAGTTATTTTTCATATTCTATTATGTCTTTTCATGTCTCTAGTGAAGTTCTAGTCATTCAATAACAAGGTTACTACATTGGTTTATATATATAGAACTTCCAAGCATTTGAGTAGTGTGGTTATCAATAATGGGTAGAATTGGTGAATGTTACACATGTGTAAAGTGATCACTTAAATCAGCTTATGACGGTCGTCAGCCCCACGAATGCCCAAACTTCCATATTCTTCTCCATTTTTGATGAGATGTCAAAAAATAATATGACTACTCATATTAGTTTGGTGTTAGTTAGTTGGGTGAAAGATGTGATTTTTATAGCAATTACCCCGCCAATGTGTCAACCTTTTGTAAAAGTAATTCAATAAATAAATAATGGGTACATTGTTGCAAATAAACTCTGAAATAAGAAATAACTGCGATGTCGAAGATGTTGTGCGATGGAGGAGAGTAAGAAGAGGGTTTTCTGGAGAAATCATGTGGGAAAAGCAAGTTCGGATCGAGTGGTGAGGATAGCAGCAGACAGCGGCATAAGAAGTAACAGGTCCCCAGGAAGACCACCCAAACGATGGGGAGAAAGCTGGTCTTCCACCTCCCAGGAGTGGACCAGAGAATAACAGGACACAGTCCTAACTCAAGAATATGTGAAATGTGCAATGTAATGCTTAATGAAAAAAACATCAATAATGTTTCTTTTAATACGTTTAAAAAAAATATTGTTGATGTCTATTTGACTAGTTGATAAAGAAAATTTCTATTATTCGATAAAAGCATGTAATGTAAGTTTATTACATAGTTATATTTTTTTACAACATTTTGAGTGTGTCCAAATACTTGTTCACAAAATCTGGATTATCTCCAATTACATCAGTTATTTTCATATTATTTTTTGACATCTCATCTAAGATGAAGAAGAATATGGAAGTCTGGGCATTTACGGGGCTGACGACCGTCATAGGCTGGTTTAAGTGATCACTTTACACACGTGTGACATTCACCAATTCTACCCATTATTGACAACCACACTACTCAAATTCTTGGATGTTCTATATATATGAACCAATTTAGAAACCTTGTTCTTGAATCACTAGAACTTCACTAGAGACATCTATTGGTGAGATGTAAAGAAGCTTTTTTACTAAGCAGAAACTCTTATATTAGTATGTGAGATCCAAATCCTGGATTTTAATCACACACATGAGAATCGCCAGAAAATACCATTTTCATTTTTATTATTAAGCTTATAATTTGACCAGATAATTTATTTACAACATTTTGAGTGTGTAAATGCCCAGACTTCCATATTCTTCTTCATCTTTGATGAGATGTCAAAAAATTATAGTTATATTTTTATGTAAGTTAATTTTATTTTTAGATTACTTAAGCAAAAACCTCTAATTGGAATGTTATTTTATTTATTATATTAAGTTATTTTTACCGAGAAAAACATGGCACGATCAGGTATGCCAAATACTTGAAAGTGGTCAGGTTAGGAGTCGTAACAATCGGCGAGTATGTATGAGGAGATGCATGAACGTGGAAGAGGCGAAGAATGTTTGCAAAGACAGAGTGGTGTGGCGTTCTATTCTCTCTGCCTACCCCTGCGGAGAAGCGGCGTGATGGTTAGTTAGTTTTTTTTAAAGTTATTTTTGTTAAATATTCTGTTGGTTTTCCAATAAATATTTTATTTATTGTTTCGGCATTAACTTTGTGGTAAGACATGTTACAATGATTAAAGAAAACACTTCGTTTTTTACCACTTGAGTTTTATTATAGACTACATGTTTCAGAAGTTAAACTTCCATCATTCAGGTCTGTATAATAACTAAAATATAAAATATAAAATTGTTCTAAAAATAAGGAGAGGGGAAAGTAAGGGGAAGGGGTTAGTCAAGGGACGGAGTTTGAAAACAAAGAAAAAATGGAAAGCATTGCTTTATACAGACCTGAATGATGGAAGTTTAACTTCTGAAATATGTAGTCTATAATAAAACTCAAGTGGTAAAAAACGAAGTGTTTTCTTTAATCATTCCAATAAATAAATCAAAATAAAAAATTAATTAAAATTTTTAAAAAAAGACGAAAGATAAATTGTTACCCCATCCAAATCTGATATTATAATGCGGGTAGTTTCTCTTCCTTGAAACGTATATTTATTAACACGATGAATAAAAAAAAATATCAAAATTTTGATGGACAAGCGTGTAAATAAATATTCATCAATTTCATACGTCTGTAGACATAAATGCCTAACTAATTTTGATTGAGCCCCTAAATGAAGTCCTGTCACAAGCCGTCACTATCCTTGAATAAATCTTGTAAAATCATCAATCTTCATCAAGACTGCGTCCGACTTTCTATTCGAGTCTATTCAAAGCGACTAAATATTTAATGATATTAATTAACTTGGCGTATTTAGCGATATAAACAACTGAGGAAATGTGTACCACAATTGAGTTAATAACAAACATGACCTAACCCTGAATAACTTAGTTTTAATGATTAAAGAAAACACTTCGTTTTTTACCACTTGAGTTTTATTATAGACTACATGTTTCAGAAGTTAAATTTCCATCATTCAGGTCTGTATAATAACTAAAATATAAAATATAAAATTGTTCTATAAATAAGGAGAGGGGAAAGTTAGGGGAAGGGGTTAGTCAAGGGACGGAGTTTGAAAACAAAGGAAAAATGGAAAGCAATGGTGAAGAATTTGGCAACAATATATTATTTAATAAATTATTATTGGAATTCAGGTTTTTTTGGAATTCTAAATTTTCAAGATAATTCATAATTTGGCTTTTATATGGAACAAGGTGTAATAATTTTAATTTATGAGAGTGAAATGAGTGATTAGTATCTATTATGTGATTTGCAAACCACATAACTAACTTGACTAACCCCTTCCCCTTACTTTCCCCTCTCTTTATTTTTAGAACAATTTTATATTCTATATTTTAGTTATTATACAGACCTGAATGATGGAAGTTTAACTTCTGAAACATTAGTCTATAATAAAACTCAAGTGGTAAAAAGCGAAGTGTTTTCTTTAATCATTGTAACATGTCTTACCACAAAGTTAATGCCCAAACAATAAATAAAACTTAGTTTTAGTTCGACTCCGTAGTGCAGTGGTCTGCCCGTTTAGCTAGAGGTCCCGGATTCGATTCCCAGGGGGGTCGAAATACATATGAATGATTTTTCACTCAAATATTTATTTAATATTACCCTGGACTGGTATCTAACGTGCAGGGCTGATAACATTTCCATCGTGTGTATAACGATCAATATAATACTGCTTAAATCGATGTAGTAATCTGTGAATCGCTGAGTAGAGAGAAGAAGAGGGATTTAACCCTGAATACATTGTCTTTCTCTGTGGTGTAATGGTTAGCGTGTTTAGCTACAGTGCTGGAGGTCGCGGGTTTGATTCCCAGGGGCGGTGAAAATAAAATTTAGTGATTTTACACTTTATTTAATAATACCTTGGACTGGTCCCTGAAGCGCAGGGGTGATCACCTCGCTTTCATTTGTTAACGATTAAGATAACACTGCGTCAATACGATGCAGTGCCCTATGCACCATTGGGTGCGGATAAGGGTTAGAGAAGGTTTTTACCCCGCAGGGCTGATAACATTTCCTTCGTGTATATAACAATCAATATAACACTGCTTACATCTTTGTAGTACTCTGTGAATCAATGAGTAGAGAGAAGAATAAAATCCTTAATTTAATGTCGAGTACTCCTTTAAACGATAATTTTTAATTTTTTTACGACATATTGGACTTTTTCTCTAAAGAAAAAGCAGAATTTTACCCTTTTCGAGAGAAATATACTTTCATCTGGATAAAATATTAAAATTATTTTTAATGAAAAAATGCATCCCCGACGCGGTGTCTTCCATTTTAATTCCCTTTTTGCCCGCCAGCCAGTAAAGTGCAGTAATAACATAAGAAGAGGAGACAAAAAGCTCTACAATCAAGTATTTAACCATCGCATCGTACTGAAATTACTTTTTTTTTTTTCAATTTTACCGGTACTGCGAATTAAAACCAAGTAAACATGACATCCTAAATACAGTAAATTACATAAAAAACGTAAAATATGTAGAGTTTTTTCGTTAATTGGATTTATAATTAAAGATTGTCGCCGACTCATTAAAAGATGTGATCAAACCTAATCAAGGATTTCATTATGGTCTACAGAAGAAAAATATCATAGTCCGATTTTAAAACTGAAATTATTTTTAAATGTTTTTTTTTATGTTCTGTATTTATAAAGGAAATAAAATTCAATCAAAAAAGTGAAACTTCTTGCATTATTAGTTTTTATTTATTTTTACTTTTTTCTTCTTTTCTTTGGGTGTATTTTATGTTAAATTAGATATAAAAATATAAAATAAAATGTAAAAAAAGAACTCCACCAACAAAACACATAAAATTTTGAAAAAAAAGTTTTTGAAAAAAAAAAGTTTTTCCTAAAAAGATGTGTAATACAGTAAAAAATTCAATAAGTGGCTTGATATTTATGTAAACTAACTAACTAACTAACTATAACGCCGCTTCTCTGCAGGGGTAGGCAGAGAGAATAGAATGCCACACCACTCTGTCTTTGCAAAAATTCTTTGCCTCTTCCACGTTCATGCATCTCCTCATACATACCCGCCGATTGTTACGACTCCTAACCTGACCACTTTCAAGTATTTGGCACACCTGATCGTGCCATGTTTTTCTCGGTCTTCCTCTGCTCTTTTTTCCACTTATATTCGCCTCGTAAATAGATACATTTTGTTATATTCTTCAACTTTAAAAACGATCTCCTGAAAAATCAAGTTTTTTATATATGACGTTGTTGAAAGGAGTGAGCGACATGTCAATATTAAGGTATGAAGTTATATCGTGGTAATTTTGTTCACAGAGATCTCCGCTTCAACAAGATCAAGGACATCCCTAAGGGCGCGTTCAGTAACCAGAAATACCTCACGACTCTACTGCTCAATCACAACCACCTGACCACCATTCGGGACGACGCGTTCGCCGGACTGTCGAGCCTCAAGTACCTGTACCTGTACAATAACAGGATACACCACCTCGACGATGGGGCGTTCAACGGCCTCGACAATATGGAACATTTGTAAGTTCTTCTTCTTCTTATCTTGTTGTAGGCCTTGTGGCCTGTTTTTAAGAGGGATTAGCCTCCTGCTATGTCGATTCCCAGCTATCGACCCATCTCTTTGGTGGTCTGCCCAGGAGTCGTCTACCGTCTTTCTAGGTCCATTAAAATAGTGAAGGACATTGGTAACATAAACCAAAGTAGGACACAAAATGCCGAACCCTCTTCTAGTGGAACGGAGGGTCTGCTGATGACAGTCAACAGTCCGCCTTCTCCTGAGGAGTGCAACGTGGTTTCCTCCTAGCAATGAGCAAATGCTGAGAAGTTCCTGTTTAGCCAACACTGGATTATCCCTCCTGTTACCAACACAGATTCAAATAAAAACATATTTAATTAGCTAGAAAAAACAAAAATCCACTAAATGATCCATAAACCTTGTACATAATAAGCAAGGTAAATAATAAATGCAATTCCCATAGTAAAAAAAAAGGAGTCTTCTACCATGGGGTTGGCCGTATAATGCGATGTGGGTAGTCTGGATGGTTCCATTCTCCTCACATGCGCATACCATTTTCTCATTCGTTGCCTTCCCCACCTAACGATATCTTCGATCTCGCTTATTTCCCTGATCCATTTGCAAGTTGTTTTATTCAAATATTTCTGTAATTTACATAAGGTATTATTTATTGATTCGGCATTAACGTTTTGGAAGGATATGTCGATTATTTTTCAAATTAAACACTCGTATAATACCAATTATTGAGTTTCATTTCATTACACACTACTTGTTTTGAATATCAGAGATGTTTTCATCAACAGATCACAAAAACAGATGAGTTATTTATTGTTTCGGCATTCACTTCGTAGTAAGACATTATTTAATAGTAAATAGACATTGAGTATTTTATTATAATGACTAGTTTCGGAAGCTAAAGATACTCTCATCTACGGGTTTGAATATAAACTAACCAGTTTATATACTAGTCGTTAAAATTTAATACTCAAGTGGTAAAAAACAAGTGTTTTTTGTTTGTAACGAAAACTGATGTTTTTGTAATCATTTGTTGTTAAAAACATCTGTAGTTTTCGAAACTAGTAGTGTGTAATGAAATAAACCTCAATAAGTAGAATTATACATGTGTTCAATTTTTTTTTATGTGTGTGTGTGTGTGTGTGTATGTGTGTGTGTATTTTAGCTGTAAACAATGAAAATAAAACTAATGGAATATGAATATAAAACAATGGGCAGAATAGTGAACGTTGCACAAGTATATGAAGTGATCACTTAACCCCGCCATGGCGTGCCAGTGCTAAGTCGTTATCTTTGAAATGCTCATACTTCCATCTGCTCAACGCATAAGAAGAATACATGTTTCATCTCTATTGAGACACCTATATAATATATAATATATTATTACTTTATTAAACATTTTTTTCATGGCAATATAACCGAGCTTTTAACGTAGTGAAGTTGCTGTTGACATGTCACTCACTCCTTTCAAGAACGTCATAAATCAAAAATCGTCAATTTTCAGTTGTGCATGTTTTCGGAATGCCCAGAAAATGTACTATATCCCAGCAAAAGAGGCATATTTTTAACTTAATATTTACCCACTATAGGGCAGAAAATGTACTATATCCCAGCAAAAGAGGCATATTTTAACTTAATATTTACCCACTAGAGGGCAGAATATGTTGTTTTTGCATTTTGAAGAAAAGGTATTGTTTAATTTTTTTTTTTAAATATATTAAATACTGTTCAAATGGAGAAAAAACCTTCAGGTTTTACCTAAAAAGATCTGTTGCACAGCTAAAAGTTAAATAAGTGGCTTGATATTTATTTTTTATACATTGTGTTTTATTTTTAAACTTTAAAATCGTTCTCCTGAATTTTTTTGATTTATGACGTTCTTGAAAGGAGTGAGCGATGTTAGACCTCGTTCTTTGGTAAATGATCTATGATTTAAAAAAAATTAAATCGTAACACTCTGTTTAATTTTATAATATTCTACGTTTAGTAGTTTGATTATTCTCGATCGTGTAATTTCGTGTTACATAAATTAATTAATGCAGACCGACTGTATGTCAAAGTGTTACTCATAAAACAAAGCATCATTCAAGCAGAAAAACCATATACTTCACGGTTTAATGCGACTACTCCTCTATCTGTTAATGAACCGACTTTAAATACGCAGACAACAGAAGAGACAAGAAGTAATTGACGTTTTACGGCTGACAGTAACTCATGTTTATTACATTTCACAACCAAATCATTACTTCGTATCGCACCTCCATATCAGTGGTTCTCAAAGTGGTCCTTATAGACCCCCAGTACCCTGTACCCTGGATCATTCAGGGGGTCCGTAAAAAATCAAACTGATTTGGGGTCCCTTAACAACGTCACGGGGATCCGCCTAAGGTTTTATATAAAATGTGACACTATTTTATTAATACGAAAGTTATAATAAATAACAATTGATAAATTATTTACAACATTTCGAGTGTGTCCAAATACTTGTTTGCAAATCTGGATTATCTCCATTTAGGAGTAATTTTTTACGTCTCGACATGGATGAAGAAGAATATGGAAGGTTGGGCATTTACAGGGATTACGACCGTCATAGGCTAGTTTAATTGATCGCTTTACACAGTGCAACATTCACCAATTCTACACATGATTGACAACCACACTACTGAAATTATTGAAACTTGTAGATATATTGTTCAAAATTTTAAATATATAGTATGCGAGAGTTCCTAGAGACATCTTTGTTGAGATGAGGAAGGCTTTTTTATCAAGCAGAAACTCTTTCATTTGAATGTGAGGTAATATTTGTAATTCTTAAATATTTTTTAAAAGAATTTCGTGAACGGTTATAATCTTATTATTCTTTTGTTCTTATTATTAATTTGGCAGTCACCCGGGAAGAGGATATTTATGCTAGTGTCAAGTCTTACTTTTATTTACAAACAAAATAAAAATTATAAATTTATTAAATGAAACACTTGTTTTTTACCACTTGAGTTTATTTATGACTACTAGTTTCGTAAGCTAAGCTTCCATCTTCAGGTCTAAATGATAACTAAAACGTAATTAATAAAGAAAACTGTTATATAAATAAGGAAAGGGGTTGTAATATATAACCCCCCTCCCCTTAACGTACTCCTCTCCTTATTGATAGAACAGTTTTTTTTATTAATTTTGTTTTTGTTATTATTTAGACCTTTCACTTAAACCAGCCTATGACGGTCGCCAGCCCCGTAAATGCCCAGACTTCCCAATTCTTCTTCATCTTTGATAAAAATTTAAAAATAAAATGAAAAATACTCCTATAGTTGGAGATAATCCAGATTTGTGAACAAGTATTTGGACACTCAAAATGTTGATAAATAATATCACTGGAAAATATTTTATACAACTTTGTAACATAAACGGAAACGGAACCAGTTCTGGCTAATAACTCATTGAACCGTGAAAAATAATGTAACTAGTTATTTACAACATTTTGAGTGTGTCCAAATACTTGTTCACAAAATCTGGATTATCTCCAATTACAGGAGTTATTTTCATATTATTTTTTGATATCTCATCAAAGATGAAGAAGAATATAGAAGTCTGGGCATTTACGGGGCTTACGACCGTCATAGGCTGGTGATTCATGAACAAGGTTTCTAAATTGCTTCATATATATAGAACTTCCAAGAATTTGAGTAATGTGGTTGTCAATAATGGGTAGAATTGGTGAATGTTACACGTGTGTAAAGTGATCACTTAAACCAGCCTATGACGGTCGTAAGCCCCGTAAATGCCCAGACTTCTATATTCTTCTTCATCTTTGATGAGATATCAAAAAATAATATAACTAGTTATTTACTACATTTTGAGTGTGTCCAAATACTTAGATACCTACCGTACAAATAAAAGGGTGTCTGTATGACTTCCAAAATTCGAGTACGATGGTCGTGGTGTCAATCACGGGTAGAATGGTGAATAGTACAAGTGTGTAATGTGATAGGTCTATAATATGATAGGTGGTAAACCCTATACAGACTTTCACATTCTTCTTCATCATGTTGAGATATTAAAAATATAAAACTAATTATCAATCAGTATTTATTGAATAAGGTACAAAATAAACATTAACGTTAATACATAAAATGTTAAATATGAAGTCCCGATACAATAAAATTCAAGCAGTGTGTCATCGGGTTCATAAAAATACATAAAAAAACTTTAACGAAATATTTACCGTAGAACGGGGCTACTTGAATATTGATGTGATACTTGAGCCCAGTACAAAAAAATATTTAAATCTGTATTTGGTCTACAATAATGAACGTATCGACATGATTCATTGTTTCCCTGACAGGAGACACTTATTGTCACGATACTTCGATCGATACCACGATCTATTTTTTTTTGTTCTGGGCTCAAGTAACACATCAAAATTCAAGTACTACGGTACATTCTTTAAAAAAATATTCTGTCTTTCACCTATATTTGCCTCGGAAATTTATTTTACTCTTTTTTACTCATTCCTAGTGCGTATTCAAACTAGCTCCTTAAATTTTAACTTTAATACTTGTATCGGCCTTGCATCTCTCCGTGTTTCCCCATTTGAACATTTATATATCATAACTCACCCGTTTCCATCTTTATGTTTCAGGTATCTCCATTTTAACAAAATCGAATCTTTCACCAACGCAGTCTTCTCGGACCTGCCACTGCTCGAAAGATTGTAAGTAATATTTATTTACTGATTCTACAAACGTTTATTTTTTTTTTAATTAAGTATTTTAAAAAAATACACTATTTTTATTTGAATTCAAGTGTTTCTATCGTAAAATAAACATTCAATGTAACTTTGAATAATCCCTCTCGAAAACACCGAGTAAATTTATTTAACCGAAATTATGGAAATATTTTTTTCTAATATCGCTCACCCCTTTCAAGAACATCATAAATCAAAAATCGTCCATTTTAAATCGTGTATGTTTTCGGAATGCCCAGAAAATGTACTATATCCCAGCAAAAGATGCATATTTTTTTATTCAATATTTACCCGCTACAGGGCAGAAAGTGATGTTTTTGCATTTTGAAGAAAAGGTATTGTTTAATTATTTTTTTTAATATATTAAATATTTTTCAAATGGAAAAAAAACCTTCAGATTTTACCTAAAAAGATCTGTTGCACAGTAAAAAGTTCAATAAGTGGCTTGATATTTATTTTTAATACATTGTATTATATTTTTAAACTTTAAAAACGTTCTCCTGAAAAATCAAGTTTTTTTATATTTATGACGTTCTTGAAAGGAGTGAGCGATATATTTTCAATCGTTGGGTAATATATCCAAAATGGACACGATTATTGGATTGAATTATACTTTTATTTATTTATATAAGATAATATATGACTAAAAATGTTTACAAAATGTCCTTATATACAGTCTAACAAGAATTGTTATACTTATATGCTAACAATAATTGATAATGTCTGAATAAGACGAAACGAGTAACATATTATCATATATATGTAAAATAAAAGTAGAATTCAATCCAATAACCGTGTTCAATTTTGGATATATTACTCAACAATTCAATATGAAATTCTACCAACTGTCTGCAGGTACAATAAATATTCCAATTGTTAAAATTATTCGTTATTTCTGATGTTTATATTTATTTCATTACCAGTCTGAACTATCTAAAGAAACACATGCCAACTAATTTAATCTCTTCAAACCCTCATCCGAACCCGATGGTGCATGGGCGCTGAATCATATAAACGCACTGTTATCTTGATCACATGAAGCAAAGCGGACTTTGAATAAATATTAGAGTGAAAAATTCAGTGAATCAATAGTTTTAGAGTACACATTTTTATAAAATGCAATTGGAAACAAGATTCCTGGTATCAAGTTATGCGGTTAGTAGAAACCGCAACAAAATATAATAATAAAGTATATTTCATATTTCAACATAAGAGTAATTTCTTAGAAAGTGATTAATTTATAAACTTAATCTAAATATAAATCTAATCTAATAATGTTGAAACATGTGCATCATATTTTTTTGAAGAAATTCATCAAATGAAGATCAAATTAACGTTACGAAAACGATGAAACGACGATGTCACCGGATATCTTATGCAACATTGGATGCATTTTTTTTTGTTAAAAAATATTCTTCAAACCCTCATCTGCACCCGATGGTGCATAGGGCACTGCATCACATAAACGCAGTGTTATCTTGATCGTTAACACACGAAGGAAAGGTGATCAGCCCTCCACTTCAGGTACCAATCTAGGGTAAAATTGAATAAATATAACAGTGAAAAAATCACTTATTTTTATTCGCCCCCCTTGGGAATCGAACCCGGGACCTCCAGCACGGTAGCTAAACGCGCTAACCATTATACCACAGAGGCGGACATCATGAGTTTATCTTTTCGTTCACTTTTTGTGTTATCTTTTGATTATTCGCCTCTGTAATGTAGTGGTGAGTGCGTATGGCTATCGTACTGATGGTCCCGGGCTCGATTCCCTAGTGGGTACGAATAAATATCGGTAATATTTCACTCTTATAACTAACTAACTAACCATCACGCCGCTTCCCCGAAGGGGTAGGCAGAGAGAATAGAACGCCACACCACTCTGTCTTTGCAAACATTCTTCGCCTCTTCCACGTTCATGCGTCTCCTCATACATACCTGCCGATTGTTGCTAATATTATTATTTTTATTATTAATATTAATAATTTTTAATATAAGTAATGCATTCTAATATTTATTTATTATTACCCTAAAATGATACCTGATGCGCAGGACTAATCATCTTCAAACTCAAACAATTCATCTTCACATCTTCAAACAATTAACGATCAAGCTAACATTGCTTCAATATGATGCAGTGCCCTTTTATTTATCTTAATAAAGATTCTGTATTTATTCTCAATCTATATAAATAAAAATTAACAAAAAATACACGAAAATTGAATATTCTTTCGGCATGGAACGCATTCGTATTTTACATTGATTTCTATGGGAAAAAATGTTTCGCTTAACAAATTATGCTCGTTATAAGAGGTTTCACTGTATTTGTTTTTTTTTCTACCTATCCCTCTTATCCCGGTTTGGAGCTTCATTAATATAGTAGGCCTAGGTATGATTAACTTTCTGGCAAAACTGATTGGCAACCTGTTTGTAATCGTTAGAAATGAAAGTGCGGATGTAAATTTGAAGTTATCTTGACTAGGCAGTAACTCGTTAACTTTCGTATGTGATCAGCCCACTGGACAGGTTTTGTATATTTTTGGTAGCTAGAGCAATAATTTATTTATTTTTAAAACATATTACATAAGTCAAATACGTACCTATATAATATTCGCGACTAGTAATTTACGTTTCTCATTTTGGGATATGGGATTAATGTGAAGAAGACTGAAACACAAATCGCTCACTCCTTTCAAGAACGCATAAATCAAAAAAAATTCAATTTTCAGTTTTGCATGTTTTCGGAATGCCCAGAAAATGTACTATATCCCAGCAAAAGAGGCATATTTTTATCTTAATATTTACCCGCAACAGGGCAGAAAGTGTTGTTTTTGCATTTTGAAGAAAAGGTATTGTTCAATATTTTTTTTTAAATATACTAAATATTTTTCAAATGGAGAAAAAACATTCAGGTTTTACCTAAAAAGATATGTTGCACAGTAAAAAGTTCAATAAGTGGCTTAATATTTATTTTTAATACATTGTATTATATTTTTAAACTTTAAAAACGTTCTCCTGGAAAATCAAGTTTTTTAATTTATGAAGTTCTTGAAAGGAGTGAGCGAAATAAGGAAGTTAAAAAATAATAAAAAAGTAAACAAAACACAGAGAAAAATATAAAATGTAAAACAATAAACGGGTATGGTTGATAGGCATATTTCAAAAAAACAGTAAGGTAAGAAGTATGTTTAAAGTGTATGTTTTTGTATTAACTAACTATACTTAGAAACCTATACCCTTATACCCTGTACTATGACTATTTATTTTGTATACCCACACACAGGCCATGCCTTTGTGGGATCTTTTTTTGTATTTATTTTTATTTTTATAAATATTTTTTGTTTTTGAATTTATGTAATGCAAAAGAATTTTAAATAAAGAAAAAAAAAAAAGGAAACAAATGAGAATATATAACTAATCACTAACACAAATATCTTTCCATAAAGATTTTTTCCGGTTCATTATTTTGGATTAACTGGGTTTTATTATACATGTAATAAAATACCTAGGTACCTACCTATACATTTTATTAAGTACTTACAAATAGTACCTACATAAAACAGTCCTACCACCAGATGTCGCATGCGTCGCACAGAATAAAACAAAAGACTTCCGATAGAAAAAATATAATATGCTGGACTGTCAGAATCAGATAGATAGATAAAAACATATTATAAAGATAAATTAAGAATAAACTTTAATTATAAACTTTAATTACAAAGCAACACATTGTTTATTTTATTATTATACACCCACTTTACATATTATTTACAACCAATTTACAAAGAAAAATATTACCACGTTATCAGGCAGCTGGTCAATTTGGGTATAGGCAATATATTGTAAGGGCCTTATTCCAAACTTAATGAATTACTCATCGGGAATATTATATGTATATATAATATGACTTATGTATGTAATATGTTTTTTTTAATAAATTAACCTGTGCAGTGAGTTTCTGCGGACAAATCTGTATTTAGGGAGTGAGGTTTTTTTGCTATTTTTTTTTTACTTTTATCATAGTCGATGCTGTAAACATATTTTCTTGAATAAAAAAATATTTACACCAGTAAACATGATTTACTTTGTGATTATATTGCCAATTTAGATAGTGCCAATTTAGATACGAATGTCACCGGGCTTTAATTACAAGCGCGGCCGTACATGTACGGCCATACCCCTTTGGTATGGCCGTACTGAACGGTTATACTCCCGATAGGTTAATACTTAGGTAATATTTGTATTAAATTTTAAATCAAACACTGATTTTCGAAAAATGCCATAACTACGCGAAACAATTGTCACAAAATTGTTTTGTTTGTGTGTTTTTTAACAATGAAATACAACTTAGTAGACTCAAAAAATCAGTGTTTGATTTAACATTTAATACATAAATTTAAATGGAGATCAACAAGTTGAACGCAAAGTCTATCAATGTGATTTTATTGTTTAAATACAACCACAGATGGCAATACAAGTGCCATTTTAGATACAAATGTCACCGGGCTTTAATTACAAGTGCGACCGTACTCTTTTGATGAAATTTTGTTATGGCCGTACATGTACGTCCATACTTAATTGGTGATAAATTTCAGGTTTCTGCACAACAATCGCATCAGGCACATCCCCCCCAGCGCCTTCGACTACCTGCCGAACCTCAAGAGGCTGCGGCTGGACAGCAACGCCATCGTCTGCGACTGCTCCATCGTGTGGTTCATCAAAATGGTGGATGAGGGAAGGAACCACCTGCAGGCGGCCGCTACTTGCGGCTCACCCGTTAACATGAAAGGCCTGTCCATCGTGAACATGGACAAAAACGATCTGCACTGTGGTAAATAAGGACTTTCAGTGATTTTTTCACAAATTATTATATGTACCTACTTTTTTTTTAATTTTTATTTAATATATTTACATTTTTATTTATAACATTTGAATCATTTATACATATGGAAAACTTTTATATTTCGATTCGCTGTGCCTCTCCATAAAAGAGACTGTGCTCTTGTGCTTGGAGAGGGACTTACACTCGTGGTTTAATGTTATATAGTAAAAGATATAATAGTCTTTTTTGTATATTTTTTCAAGATTTAAATGTAATGAGCTTTTATTTTTTTCTTAAGATCGATGTTATTCACACGGCGCTTAGATACCTACAAATGAAGTAAATTTGATAATGAAAATAAAATAACAATAAATATTACGTATATAAAGCGTTCAGCTGTTTATATATAGCGTCTGACGTGTACATCTACAACGCGCGCATGCGCGACACTCTCTTATTCTATCGCTGTGTATCGTTATGTTAACATCTCTCTTTTGCTCCACTCCCGTGGCGTCAGAATGTATAGCTAGCTCTCTTTCTCCTTCTATGTACGTCATATATTTTTTCTCTCTCATGTAACGAAATGTGCTTAATAAACGTGACGCGTCCTTGAAATTTCACCACATTTCTCGTACAATTATGGATGATTGAATTGCCGTCTAAGAAGTTTCTCTTTTGAAAAGGCCTATTTATTTAACAATGATTGCAGTTTTTCATTGGAATGTACAATATGTCCTAATATATTAATACATTGACAAATATAGTAAAATATATATATTTATTTTTTATTAATGTACCATGTAGATTTCATACTAACTCCCAGCGTTGAAATGTTATATCAGTATAGCAACTCAAAAATAATCGGAAAAGTTATATTACTAAATTTAAAGCTGTTTTTATCGTAGTATAATTTATTATCAATATATACTTATTTCATGTTTGCAGTGTGTAAATGCGATTGCTTTTGTATTATCTATGTAAAATTGCAAAGGTGAAAACCATATGGGGTGAGGTACAACAAAGTAAAACAATTCATTATTATCTGATGTATGACAGAATCAAAAATATAAAGATATTAGAAAGGAATGTAAGGCTACGTTAGGGCTAATTAAAACAAATTAGTCATTCTTCTAGGTAGTTTGTGAAGGGATGTGGTAAGTGAGAGAATAACTAAGAGAATATAACTGGCGAATATGAATGCTAGAAAAGAATGACCAAGAAAGTCTTGGCATTAACAAATCAATCAGATCCAAAAAGGGAGGTATGTATGACTACATGTAAGGATGAAGAGAAAGCTAGGAGTGTATGTCAGGACAGACGAGCGTTGCATTCTATCCTCTCTGCCTACTCTTACAGAGAAGCAATGTGATAGAAGAAGTACCTAGTATTATCCTAAAAATCAGAGATTTAAATGAGAAAGCAAATAGACAGAACCTTGCATGATTTGACCCCAAATTGTTTTCACCTTAGCAAATGTCACCATTTTCTCTTTTTTAGACGATATTTTTTAGATGTTTTTTTCATACAGCGTAAAGTATATTAAAATCATCAAGGAAAATAAGAAATTTCTTCTTTCAGAGAAACCCTCGATAATGGACGGACCAAAAGATATCGAAGTGAAATTCGGAGGCAAAGCCGTTTTTTCGTGCCAAGTAAATGGTGACCCGATACCGGAAATATCATGGATAAAAAATTCTAACGAAGTCCTCTACTACGATACCAAATACCAAATATTAGAGGATGGATCTCTGCAGATAGATAACCCTGACGAAGAGGATGAAGGCTTCTATGAATGCGAGGCAAAGAATGCCCTCGGAGTGACAAAATCTAGTGCAGCTAAAATGGTCTTAAATAATGAAGGAGCACCAACTGAAGGTAATGATAAAAAAATATTTTAAACTTTAAAAATACAGTTTTAACTTGTTTTATTAGAAGGGAATGTGACACTGTAGGTATTTTAGGGGCTAAAGACCAGTCATTGAGTTCTTAAGCCTCCGGTTTCCTCTACAGGAAGGCTTTTCCAAAATTATAATTAATGCGTTAGTAGCAATTTAAAAGAAAACATTTGTTTTTGTGTGTGAATGATTAGAAGAATGCGGTTCATGATTGATGTCTCGCTTCCATTTAGTGGGACCAATCAATATGACACATCACTCAATCCTTTCAACAACGTCATATATCAAAAATTGACAATTTTCAGTTGTGCATGTTTTCGGAATGTCCAGAAAATGTACTATATCCCAGCAAAACGGCATATTTTAAACTTAATATTTACCCGCTACAGGGCAAAAAGTGTTGTTTTTGCATTTTGAAAAAAAGGGATTGTTTAATTGTTTTTTTAAATATACTAAATATTTTTCTAACGGAGAAAAAACATTCAGGTTTTACCTAAAAAGATCTGTTGCACTGTAAAAATTTCAATAAATGGCTTGTTATTAATTTTTAATACATTTTATTATATTTTTAAAATTTTAAAACGATCTCCTGAAAAATCAAGTTTTTTTGAAATATGACGTTGTTGAAAGGAGTGAGTGACATACTTAACAATCAAGTTAGAACTATATCGATGCGATACAGTACCCTACAAACTATTAAGTGCAGATGAGAATCAGGAGATATTAAACAAAATAAAATTCATTCGCCTCTTTCTCTTTTATACAATTTTTTTTAAATTGATGCTCAAATTTTGAAGATAGAGCTCATAATACTTACTAAAAAATATGTTCAAACCAACTTTTGCAGTGCCCCCAAAGTTCATAAGGACTCCAAAAAGTAAAACCATTAAGAATGGCCAACTAGCCGTATTCCTGGAATGTGAAGCCAAGGGAAAACCACACCCGTATATTTCTTGGTTCCATAATGGTAAAAGAATGGCGCTGTCTAAAAAAATTCAACTTGTTGATGGAGGAACCCTAGTCATCAACGACATGAATGAAAATGACACTGGAGAGTACAAATGTGAAGCGGAAAACATTAATGGCAAAATACATGCTGTCGCAACCATTTCAATGTTTGGTAAATATTTTTTAGATTTTAAAAAATCAAAACCATGTTTAGGATAAGGATAATCATAACCAATACAATAGATCTGGGTTTTAAACTATCGGGTTATAGTATTTTGGATAAAATACAAATACTAGTCTCGATAATTTGTATCTATGCAATAGATGGTGCAGTGACATGAACATTATTATTACTTTTTAAATTACAAATTTCAAAATTAAAATGTAACTTTGTTTTAAAATCAATATAAATTGTAACAAAGTTACATTTTAATTATAAAATGGAAAATGACAAAGTTAGTGCTTCAAATATAAATTATGTAACATATTTTGAATTTGGTTATGGTATAATCACTTTTAAACTTCTTTTATAAGCTGATCCAGATCAAAATTATATTGTTTTTTAAAGAAAAATACAAGACACAATATATCAAATAATTGATTCATATATCATACTAAAAAACAATACAATTTTATTTAGATTAATAATGTTATACTAATTTACCGAATAACTATAAACGCCTTTTATTGGAAATTAATTAAATATAAATGTACAATCATATTAAATTATTAAATGTAGAATTTATAATATTCAAGACTATGCCTCAATACGCAAAAGTATTTAGACAATAATTTTTATACCAAAAATTAATGGATTGTTCTCATGATGTGTTATTATTGGCTAATAAATTAAAATGAAAAATCACAAGACTATCGGTAACATTCTTATTGAAATCTGTAGACAAGTAAGGGAGATATGAAGGTTTAAACTTTAGATATTTTAATAAAACGAAAAACGGACACCGCTATACGTCATAAAATTTTACATCATCGGGTGTGTTATGGGGTGTATTCCTTTATTTATCTGCTTTATAGAGCTGTAATAGTAGTAGTGTGGATTCGTTTCTGTGACGTCATTCGTTACTAACATTTTTACGAAGGCGAATTTTGTAAAAGAATATGATGAATGAAAATATACATTATACCGGCTGTTATAAACACAAAACGAGTCTTACACAATCCTTTATAGTTTGAGTGTGTTAAATTAGATATTCCTCCAGAGTGATAATACCCTATGGTAAAAAAGTGTTCAAAGTTACCAATTGGAGTGTAAATACTTTTCCTTTTGTAAATCTGGTTCTCATGTTTTTGGTTTAATTTTCAGCACCCCCTAAAGGACTGGATATTCTCAAGGAACCATCTGCTTACAAACACGGGCAACAACTCAATTTGACATGTGTTGTTGAGGGATTTCCCCAACCAATAATTACATGGTATAAAAATGGATTCCTTCTTCAAACATCCGAAAAAATAGCCATCAAAAGCAATAAAGTATTGTTCAAATCGGTTCAAGAAGCTGACTCTGGTATCTATTTATGTCGGGCAGAAAATGAGCAAGGATTTACTGAACAATCTACTGAATTGAAGATTAAGAAGATTGCAGTCACTTCACCTCGGCTTGTTTACAAACCAGAGGACGTAGAAACATTTATAGGAAGTAAAATCGAACTTCCGTGTAAAAGTGAAGGTAATCCTAAGCCCATAATAACCTGGAAAAAGGATGGAACAAATGTATTCCAAACAGACAGGCACAGGATATCGCATGGCGGTAATTTATACATAACAAATGTAACAGAACAGGACAGCGGGCGATATGAATGTACAGCTGTCAACGAATATGGAAGAGCCACATCGTCGGGTTTTGTTACAATTATCACAGAAACCTTGCACAAACCTGGTGACAAATTTGTTAAAATCGCATTCGCTGAAGCCACAAGAGAAGTAGACTTGGCTATCAACAGGACAGTAGATTCTCTATTTGGAAATGGCACCATCAGTCCGAACATGGGAGATCTGTATAGAATTATTCGCTACCCGAACGCCGCAGATAGAGAGTTAGCCAGGGCCGGGGAAGTATATGAAAGGACTCTCGTCAACATACGTCGCCTAGTGAATCAAGGAAAATCTGTAAACATACGCACCGACTTTAACTACAAAGAACTACTATCACCGGAACACTTAAACTTGGTAGCAAAGTTATCCGGCTGCATTTCTCACAGGCTGAACACGAACTGCACTAACATGTGTTACCACGCTAAGTATAGATCTTTAGACGGAACATGTAACAACTTTGACAATCCTACTTGGGGAGCATCCAGCACGGGATTTAGGAGAATTATGAGACCCATTTACGAAAATGGTTTTGGTCAACCTGTTGGTTGGTCAAAGACCAGAAAATATAACAACTATACTTTACCGAGTGCCAGATTAGTATCATCCAAACTGATAACAACAGAAGAAGTTACACCAGACAGTAAAATTTCACACATGGTCATGCAATGGGGACAATTTCTAGACCATGATTTGGATCACGCTACTCCGTCAATAAGTTCACAAAGTTGGGACGGCATAGACTGTAAAAGATCATGCGAATATGCCGCACCCTGCTTCCCTATAGACGTACCAGAAGGGGACGCTAGAATCGGAAATAGAAGATGCATAGATTTCATCAGATCCAGTTCTGTTTGTGGATCTGGAATGACTTCGGTATTTTTTAACGAGTTACAACCAAGAGAACAAATAAATCAGTTAACGTCGTACATAGATGCCTCTCAAGTATATGGGTTTGCTGATTATGTTGCGCTGGACCTACGAAACTTGACAACAAATGAAGGATTGATGAGAAATGGAGCAATTTTCCCTGGAAAAAAGGCACTTCTTCCATATTCCTCCGGGACTCACGAAATGGATTGTAGACGAGGTGCATTGGAAGATAATATAAAATGTTTTGCAGCAGGAGACATAAGAGCCAATGAACAAATCGGCTTACTCGCTATGCATACTATATGGTTCCGTGAACACAATAGAATTGCTAAACAACTGAGGGAGTTCAACCCTCATTGGCATGGTGACGTTCTGTATAACGAGGCAAGAAAAATAGTAGGAGCAGAGATGCAGCACATTACTTATAATCACTGGCTGCCAATCATATTAGGTCCATCAGGAATGCAAAAACTGGGTGAATATAAGAATTACAATCCATCGATAAATCCAACTATATCAAATGTATTTGCCACTGCTGCACTTCGTTTCGGCCATTCATTAATCAATCCAGTGCTCCAAAGATTAGATAAGAATTTTAATGAGATTCCAGAAGGGCATCTTCCACTACACAAAGCGTTCTTTTCATCTTGGCGTTTAGTAGAAGAAGGCGGTGTTGATCCTTTGCTCAGGGGCTTATTTACAGTTCCAGCAAAACTAAAAACACCTGGACAAAATCTGAATTCTGAATTAACTGAAAAACTATTCCAAGTCGCGCATGCCGTCGCTTTAGATCTGGCTGCAATGAATATTCAAAGATCAAGAGACCACGCAATTCCTTCTTATACACAATGGAGAAAGTATTGCAATCTAACAGAAGCGAGCTCATTTGATGACTTAAAACATGAAATATCAAATCCGCAAGTCCGACGAAAACTTTGGGAATTATATGGTGATGTTCACAATATAGATGTATGGGTCGGGGGAATATTGGAAGACCAAATTGAAGGTGCTAAAGTTGGTCCGTTATTCCAATGTCTTTTAATAGAACAATTCCAAAGACTCAGGGATGGAGATCGCTTTTGGTATGAAAATCCTTCCGTGTTCAAACCGGATCAATTATTGCAAATCAAACAAGTGACACTATCCAAAATACTGTGTGACAATGGAGATGATATTGATAAAGTAACACACAACCTGTTTATGCTTCCTGAATTGCAAGGCGGTTACATTACGTGTGATCAGATACCAAAAGTAGATTTACGAATGTGGGCCGACTGTACGGACTGCGAGGGTGGATTCTGCAATATAGCTTCATCGCATCATACAAGACAGAGGAGATCATTGGAAGCTCTACTTGATGAAGCCAAAAAAATTAAAAACAGGAAGCCAGAAAGTCTGGAAGAATATATGAACATAATAGAATCTGTGGAAAATATTCTAACGGTGGTGAAAACTGGAATAAAAAAGCGAGAGGAAGAGATCAAACAATTGGATGAAAATTGTAAACAGAAATGTGAAAAAGAAAAAAACCTTAAAACAAAAACATCTAAAACAGATATGTTTTCTGAACCAAATAATTGAAGAATCACTTTATTTTACATACTATTTATAAATATGTATAAAAATGAGTGATAATATTCTAATAGTCCTGCTGTATTTATAAGTATAGTTAGATGACTTAAAAACAAAACAAACACTACATTATTACAAACTACAATTCAAAGCTAACAATAGAGTTAACAATCTCAGCCCTAACAGATCTAACCAATATTCAATATGTCAATCTGAAGAGATAACAAGAGATGTTAATGGTCAGCAGCTATTGTAAATTAACAATACATCTCCATTATTGTAAGAATGAGCAAAACGGTTGCAGAAACAAACTGAAATACATATCATTCTATTTGGCCAGTAAAATAGAACACCGTGTTTATATGTATGTACAATGTAAAATTGCTATAATAGTAAACTATTAATAAAACACCGTTAACAACCTCCGTTAAAAGAGCTTCCATACATATATTGTGATTATATTTAAAACTTCTGTTCATATAATACCAAATAATTTTAAGTGATTTAATAATTAATGTTCTCAATTGAGTTTTTACATTAATGAAAAATGTACAGTAAAAGGGCAAAGTTGTATCTTAATCAAGCAATCAACAACAGCAGAGTGTCCGAAAAAATAACTTGTAAAATAATATACCAACAGGAATTAAGATAAAGTGCTTCAACTTGTAAAGTTTACAGCCAAACATCTTAAAATTATCATATTTGTATTTTTAAATAAATCATGTGGAGGTAAATATTTACCGTTTAAAAATACCAAATTCATGTAAATTAACTTGATTTTTAGTTATAGAAATGCTAATCCAAAACTGTACTAGAATTTCGCATGTAAAGTTAGCGTATCACTTAGCGTATAACTTATGTCATCAGTACTATATACAATTGTAACTATTTTCTTCTGTGCGTGTCATGTCAGGTCCCCCTGACGTCGACCATCACTTGAGAGTAATTGTCCTTGTCTTGAACAGCTCTAAACAGCGCCTTGACGGTCCTGATCTGCGTCCAATCTCGTATATTCCAGAGGCAGGAGATATGTCTTCTGCCCACCCCTCGTCAACCAATAGTAACAATACTTTGTGTATTGCGAGATTAATTTTATTCCATTACTGCATGGCTTGGATAAGTACTGGTATTTGTTTACATGCAAAAAAAAATCTTAGAATGGGTCTAAGATGGAAGCTGGAGAACAGTTAATTAAACGGAATGAATTCTTGGTTGAATATTTGCTTTTAACTTTATCAGGTTCATTCTTAAAGGGAAATTCAAAGCAAGACATAATATTATCATACCCAAGTTTTTTTACCTTTTTATACTAAACCTTGATAAAATTATAAAATAAATTGAGGACATGTCGCTCACTCCTTTCAACGTCATATTTCGATATCGTCAATTTTCAGTCGTGCATGTTTTCAGAATGCCCAGAAAATGTACTTTATCCCAGTAAAAGTTGCATATTTTTAATTTGATATAATATTAACCGGCTATAGGGCAGAAAGTGTTATTTTTTCATTTTGAAAAGAAAAAAAAAGGTATTGTTTAATAAATTTTTTTAATATACTAAATTTTATGTAAATGGAGAAAAATCCTCAGGTTTTGCCTAAAAAGATCTGTTGCACAGTAAAAAGTTCAATAAGTGCCTTGATATTTATTTTTAATACGTTTTATTATATTCTTTAACTTTAAAAACGATCTCCTGAAAAATCAAGTTTTTTTAAATATGAAGTTGTTGAAAGGAGTGTGCGATGTGGCTAATATAAAAATAATGATTTTTTGCTGATAATATTTTTTAATACTCTCAGATTTATAATACACTTTAGACCTTATATACACGCATAAAGAACAATGTCGTGTAACTGTTCTAAGCAACAAAGCGTCCATGCTGTCTAGGTAATTATTAGCCCTCTTTAGTTGTGTATTTTTTAATGAAGAAACTTATAATCAAAATATTTATCACTATCATTAAAATATCTTTAAGTGCAAAATAATAGAAAACTGCATAAAGATAATCCTGGAATTTTTTTTTTAATCATATCAACAAAAACAAAAAAATATCACGAAACATAATAGTGGAAATAAAAATAGAACCAATACCATGATCAAATCAATAATATGTAATCACAACTGATATTTTACTTTTTTTTTAAAGTTGAAAAATTTATTGGAATTTTTTTATAGTATGAAAATGAATAAAAATATTTGGTCCTACAACAAATTAGAAAGATAAAAATTGTCATGTCATGCTTGTTTAATGTTATTTTTTGCTGATGATAAAACATGTGATTATTTTACACAAAAAAAATTATTTACTATGTTAATATTTGTACTTAATAAGAAGGGCAAAATACTCCATTTTTTACCATTTAAAAAATATATTAAATAAAAATAAAAATAAAATAAAATAGATTTTTTTTTCATTTTATTTTTATATATTTACAAGAAATAATATTACTTAATTTAAGTTTTTTATTCATAATAATTAAGTATAATATGTATATCAAAACTCATTCACACCAATATGATTTTTAGTTACAATAACCTTTGCACACAAATTTGCTATTTCACAAGTGAACTGTTACACTTGTCCTATAAATTTAGTGTGAGTTCCTCTAGCAATTATAACATTTGTGTTTTTCTTTCTAAGCTCGACGTCCAAAAATGCCAGAGTCCTTCCAGACTTAATAGTACGTGCATCAACCACTATGTCATCTCCTTCGCGGGCGCCTTTTAAATAACTGTAATTTATAAAATAAAAAATTAATCTAAAGTATAGTTTTTTTTAATACATGATGGGATGAAAACCATCAGAGATTCAAGTTACAAATGGCCCAAATTAAGGAAATTAGTTCACATTATAGGTGTCTCAACACGATATGAAATATCAATCGTTCCTCTTTATATAAAAGAAGATGGAAGTCTGATCGTCCGAACTTACGAGTTGGCTCAACATATTATTACTTATTATTACTTATTATTACTCAAATTCTTGGAAGTTCTATATATATGAACCAATTTAGAAACCTTGTTCTTCTTCATCTTTGATGAGATGTCAAAAAATAATATGAAAATAACTCCTGTAATTGGAGATAATCCAGATTTTGTGAACAAGTATTTGGACACACTCAAAATGTTGTAAATAAATTATCTAGTCAAATTATAAGCTTAAAAAAATAATAAAAATGAAAATGGTATTTTCTGGCGTTTCTCATGTGTGTGATTATAATCCAGGATTCAGACCTCACATACTAATATAAGAGTTTCTGCTTAATAAAAAAGCTTCTTTACATCTCACCAATAGATGTCTCTAGTGAAGTTCTAGTGATTCAAGAACAAGGTTTCTAAATTGGTTCATATATATAGAACTTCCAAGAATTTGAGTAGTGTGGTTGTCAATAATGGGTAGAATTGGTGAATGTTACACGTGTGTAAAGTGGCCACTTAAACCAGCCAATGACGGTCGTCAGCCCCGTAAATGCCCAGACTTCCATATTCTTCTTCATCTTTGATGAGATGTCAAAAAATAAAAAATAAAAAAAATAATATGAAAATAACTCCTGTAATTGGAGATAATCCAGATTTTGTGAACAAGTATTTGGACACACTTAAAATGTTGTAAATATTATTACTTGTTAAAAAAGTATATGATTATTTTTTTATACATTTTCAACTAAAAAATATAATACACTTTCTTTAAAAAAAATGGATGTGAACAGTGTGACCTCTCCTGTGATCTCCAGTATAATGAATTCTATGTTTGCAAATATTGCCTTTTCCTGAATCTCCTACCTGATATTGATGTCTACTGAAACACCTGCATTAACACCATTCTCGGAGGTCATGAGGGCATATGTTGAAATAGAATCCACTAATGTTGCGATGAACCCGCCGTGGAGACCACCTCCCCCGTTCAGATGTTCTGGGCCCACTTGGAATTCAGCAGTGCACAACCCATTGCCACCAGAAACTAATTTAACCTGGAAATATTAATTGTTAATAGATTGGATTCTTCCAAATTTAGATAAATTCAGTTGGCTTGGTCATGTACTCCGCATGCCTCCTGAGAGCCTTAATCAAGCTTGCCTCTTTTACAAGGCATCAGGTTCGCGCCGCCCAGGACGACCACTGCTGACAATTCGTCGGCAGTTCTCGTCAGAACTTCGGGACGCGGATCTGACTCGGGAGGATGCAAGGGAGCTTGCAGCCGACAGAAAAACCTGGAGACAGTTTGTGGACTCCATATGCTGCACTTAGAGAGCGGATATGATTTAATAAATTTAGATAAAACTTGGATATATTTAACTGGTTTGCTGCACGAGCGCGTTGACGCTCTCTACGAATCTGACAATGGTGATAACCCTGACTTTTTGTAAATATTTAAACTGTATTTTTCTGAGTAAATGGCAGCTCAAACGGTATATATTTGGTAAGTATTCATAATTTTCTTTACATCTGTATATAAAAAAATGTTTTTTTAGGTTTTAATTTTTTTTTTTAAATCACAGCCTGCTGGGTATGGCTATATTAATACTTTCCAGCATTGAAAAGGTTAAGGAATCCAATAAATGATAGAAATTGATGATGGATTTTTCTCATGATGTTGGTTTATTAGCTAATAAATTAATATGAAAAAACAACAGGACTATCGGTAATATTCTTATTGAAATCTGTAGAGAAGTAAGAGAGATATGAAGGTTTAAACATTAAATATTTTAATAAAATGAAAAACGGACACCGCTATACGTCATCAAATTTTACGTCATCGGGTGTGTTATGGGACGTATCCCTTTTTATATCTGCTTTATAGAGCTGTAATAGTAGCAGTGTGAATTTGTTTCTGTGACGTCATTCGTTACCAACTTACGAAAACAACGTTTTTACAAAGGCGAATTTTGCAAAACAATATGATGAATGAAAATATTGATTATATCGGCTGTTATAAGCACAAAACGAGTCTTACACAATCCTTTATAGGGTATGTAAATTAGACATTCCTCCCGAGTGATAAAACTACATTCTTCAATGAGTTTTGGAACCTTTCAAGAGATACTTTTGTACTGAAAACGTACATGACATGTCAACACACCAATTTTTAGTTTGACAATATATACATCTTATACCTATTTTATTTTACGGCTATATTTCATATTTGATGTAAGTATAAAAGCTTTTTGTTGTTTTATTGTTTAACCTTTTCATCTCACTAATAGATGTCTCTAGTGAAGTTCTAGTGATTCAATAAGAATGTTTCTGAATTGGTTCATATATATTGAACATCCAAGAATTTGAGTAGTGTGGTTGTCAATAATGGGTAGAATTGGTAAATGTTACATGTGTGTAAAGTGATCACTTAAACCAGCCTATGATGGTCGTCAGCCCCGTAAATGCCCAGCTTCCATATTCTTCTTCATCTTTGATGAGATGTCAAAAAATAATATAAGCATAAAAGGACAAAAAAAAACAATGCCACTGGGTGACAAATGGAGAACTGTAAATTTATTTTTTTTACGAATTTGTGGGTATCCAGCTATACTGCCATTGGATAGGACACGTTAGCAACTGTATTTTATTTTCTAAGGCCACAACTTGAATAATCTTACATTTTTTTAAAAATAAAACGGCATAGTAGCCAAAGGATTAGTTTGGAGATAACTATGTTTGTTTTTCTCCAATACCGTCATTTATGAACATGTCCTTGATGGTATTTGGTTTCATTATTTACACAATTCAAAACATATATTTTAAATCCATATGACCATACATATTTCATAACCATAAGATCAACGAGGATAAACTGAACTTTTTGAAATTGAACTTTCAACGCCGTTTTTAAATGACGTGAGCCCCTTTCGCAAAATATGCAATACAAAACATTTATACAAATAGCTTAAAATTATTAAAAACTACCTTGTCTAGTACTTTATCGTAGCCATTCGTCTTGCTTATGAAGTCTGTAACCACTTTTAACAATGCCATTCCTTTCTGAGTGGTCATTTTGATTATGGAATATATTAAGTATTTCTTCGAGCGCCGAACCAAACTTTACGTAACACGTGATTGAAGCTAAAATAATATTTCAAAGCTAAAATGATATTTCATAAAATAAACTACTTTCTAAAATACTTTGAGGAGCAGTAGTAACTCAGTGCCCAAATATATATTTAAAATACTACAATGGTAAACATTAATAAAACCAAAAACATCGAAAACGAAAAATGACATTGACAGATTTTGAATATTTTTTGACTAAAGACAAAAAAGACCAAAGACAATAAATTTTGCTCATGATAGGAATGGGCATGATCGATTTTTTTACCGATAGTACCTACCTAGTAAAATTATTCTAGATTACACATTGATATATTGCGTAAAATGACACGATTTATTTTTAACCCTAGAAAGATAATCATATTGTGTATTATGGAAAAGAAAATCATGCGTAAAATTGACGCATGTGTTTTGAACAGCTGCAGGTTAAGGTTTATTAATTTTTGTCAATAAATTTTATTTAATTTTTTATTTACGCATATAAAAGAAGAATTATATTATAGATAATTTACTTATACTCATGAAACAAAACATCGATGTTCACTGGCCTCTTCACAAATAAGGTTCCTCTTCCCAAATAAGGCATTCCGTTTATTATGTACTTAATACCACTGTCACACAGGCTTTTTATGCCATATTCACTTGGCTTGTCAGGAATATACATATTAAACGGACTTCACTGTCAGTATCCTCACCGGGAAGCTTGTCATCATTTTGCATAAGAGTGGCCAGGATAAGTATATATATATATAAATATATATATATATATATATATATATATATATATATATATATATATATATATATATATATATATATATATATATATATATATATATATATATATATATATATATATATATATATATATATATATATATATATATATATATATATATATATATATATATATATATATATATATATATATATATATATATATATATATATATATATATATATATATATATATATATATATATATATATATATATATATATATATATATATATATGTTCTACAACATTGTTACATTACTTTTAATTGACTTTTCAATTTGTACCTACTAATATATAAATAGAGCATTCTTAGTTGTTATGTGAATGTTCTGTTTATGTGCAGAATAAAAAAATTAATAAATGTAAAAACTATTTTTTATAGAGAGGGTAGGGGAAGTACCTAAAGGGCTAACCGGTTCTTGGAAATTTTGAATCCCATCACTGACCAACATTCATCAGTAAACCACTTTCCTTACACACTTGTCACCAGCTACAGCAACCCAATAATATTGGAGCACTATTAAAAATTAAACCTTTTCAATTACTGATGTGATGTGATTTAGTACGAAATTGACAAAAAACAAGTATTCGTGATTAGTATTATTTGAATTGTAAAATAGAATGCGGGAAACCAACTGCGCAGTCGCACTATCTACAGCCAGTTCCATTATCCAATAGAGAACGCGAGTAATAATTTTATACCAAATGCGCATGGCAACCGACAACAAAAGATTATATGGTGGTAACAAACCCTCTTAGAGATGTACCAGCTGCCGCCGCTTTAATCGATTTCGATGTAAAAATTATGTAATTCATGCCCAAATTAAAAATGAATAAGAGTAGTTATTTATCGTTGGATTCTAGTAATTCTTCTTCTATCCTTTATCCGCACCCAACGGTGCATAGGGCACTGCATCATAAAACCTCAGTGTCATCTTGATCGTTAAAACATGAAGTAAAGGTCATCAGCCCTCCGCTTCAGGGTAATATTTAATAAATATTAGAGTGAAAATATCACTTATATTTATTTGACTGCCCCTGAGAATCGAACCCGGGACCTTCAGTACAATAACCGAGCGTGCTGACCATTTCAATACGGAGGCGGACATGATTCTGATTCTAGTAATAGATAGGTATTAATAATTAAGTTACGGATATACTCATATGTTCTACTAATTAAGCATGCTTTCTAGCTGTATACATTTACTTGAAATAAAAATGCTCGTTTATATACATCGATACTAGCATGCTCATAAGCAAACCTGTTCAAACACGCTCTGAGCACGCTCCAAAAAATCCAAAAACGATTTTTGAGCATGCTTAGTCAATGCATTACAACAATTGACTATGATAAAAAATAAAATATAAATCAAACTCAATCTCGGACAGCTTAAGTAAGAAATTGCACATTTTTCAGTTTCCGTTGTGTAAAACGGCTCTTTCTTTTCGACAAACTTATTTGAAAATGTGTTTCGTCGGAATTGCAAGTAGGCTTTTACATGGTCAAAATTAGTTTAAAAATGTAAAACAATAAATAAATGTATCTCCATTACGCCACGCCATACTCAATATTCCATGATGAAATATAATATACACCAGTAAAACGATATTTATTAATCGAATATTGAACAGAAATCCAAATTAAAATAAGTAAAAATATTTAATCCCATAAATATCTAATAAAGATTAAGTCTGCAATATAATAATTAAGGTTACAATGTCATTTTCTTTCTCTGAATACAGCGATATGAGTCAAACAACTTCTATGAAAAATGACAATTAACAGCTAACTGTCGAAAGACAAGACGAGGTTGGATACAAAATTTAAATCGATGGAATATTGTGTTGTTCCCATTCCTAAAATATTCAACGCATGCGCACTGCGATACACATAGTATCGATCTGTGCTAGCTGCTGTGCCGTTATTGATCTGCGCAAGCTATATAAATTAGTTAGTCTGTGGCCAGGGGGGGTCGACTCGTAAACGTCAGATTGTTCAAGAAACGACCAGAAATGACGAGACACACTAATACACTAACAAAAACACCAAAACGGGAACGAAAAATACGAGAAACCAACAAGTTGTTCAAATATTTCAATTAAATATAGACAAACTATGGTTATAGACAATTATTGATAGAAAAATAGAAATCCGTATATGAAGAACTTGATAATATTGAGTATTATGCCAACGTTAAAGTTAAATTTTGCGTATGAAAGTGTAGTTTTTCTTACTTGACACAACGCTCCCTTGAACTTCTGCAGCACCCCCCAAATGCAAAAAATTTAAAAACGCCTAGCCAGACTTCTAAAACACCCACAAAGGGGCGCTGGCACCCCCGTTAAGAAACATAACTACAGAAAGTGGTGGGCACTCCTTCCGCCCTTTTAAAATATTGTATTTTCTAGAATTTTAAATATAATATAGTAATTTGAAAATTCTATCGTTTTTGTTTTTGTTGAAAAGCCTTATATTTATACATAGTTTGAGATAATAATTTCAAAAAAGTTACCATTACCATTTACCATTGTAAGGCCTGAGTTGAGTAACCATTATTAATCGCCTGAACTCTTTTTATAAATGTCGCGTTTTAGCCGTGACCTTTCTATTTTTGTTTACACTGAAATAAATAAATTTAGATAGTGAAATATCTTCTTTGTAATATTAATATTATAATTTTGAAAATATGTAATACAACAAATTTCAAAATAAATACCATTTAACCTGAAAAATGAATGACAAATATTTCGGCGGGTGGATTTGACATTCAGCCGCGGCGAAGTCACGCCCAGCCGGGAGCTTAGTACTTCTAGCCGTTTACGTCACTTCCGGCCGCTGGCGAATATCACTTCTAGCCATAAAAAATCGAGGCAGTTGGCGGTCTTTATATAAATTAGTTAGTCTGTGGTAAATCCAGGGGGGGTCGACTCGTAAACGTCAGATTGTTCAAAAAACGACCAGAAATGACGAGACACGCTAATACACTAACAAAAACACCGAAACGGGAACGAAAAATACGAGATACCAACAAGTTGTTTGAGAAACCAATACGAGATACCAACAAGTTGTTTTTAGAGAATTGTATCTGTAATATACTTGTTTGTAAATTGTTATATATTTTTTGTTTAAAAGGGCAGAAGGAACATTTAATAAATTGTGTGTTTTTCTGGAATTTTTGTCTGAAATATAGTCATTTGAAAATTCTCTTTTTTGTTTTTATTTAAAAGCATTGTATCGATTGCGATGTATCACACAAGTTTGAGTGTGTAATATTTAGTGAATATATAAAAAAATATGTATAAATGTATATATGTTTTTATAAAATATTTATTAATATATACATATATATATATAAAAAAAATAAATATATATATATATATATATATATATATATATATATATATATATATATATATATATATATATATATATATAATATATATATATATATATATATATATTTACATATTACATATATATATATATAGATATATATATATATATATAAATGTATATATATATAAATATATATATATATATATATATATATATATATATATATATATATATATATATATATATAAATATATATATATATATATATTTATATATATATATATATATATATATAAATATATATATATATATATATATATATATATATATATATATATATATATATATATATATATATATATATATATATATATATATATATATATATATATATATATATATATGTATATATATATATATATGTATATATATATATATGTATATATATATATATGTATATATATATATATATATATATATATATATATATATATATATATATATATATATATATATATATATATATATATATATATATATATATATTATATATATATATATATATATATATATATATATATATATATATATATATATATATATATATATATATATATATATATATATATATATATATATATATATATATATATAAATATATATTATTTTACATTAAAAAAAGCTAATAAGTCTGATTATTTGAACAGAAGCCTCAATAAGAAAGACCGTAGAATAAAAAAAAAGAAAAATATTTTAGCAATTCGGCGAGTGACGAATAAGTAAAAAGGGTTCGAATGTAATTTATCATTCAGCGGCTGAGTTTAGAAACTACTAATTGCCTGAACTCTTTTCATAAATGTCGCGTTTTAGCCGTGACCTCTATATTTTTGTTTACAATGAAATAAATAAATGTTGGTTATAAAATTCCTTTTTTTAATATTGATATTATAATTATGTTAATATGTAATAAAACAAATTTTAATATAAATATCATTTGGCCTGAAAAATTAATGGTAAAAATTTCGCCGGGTGGATCCGGCCGCGCCCAGCCGGGAGCTAAGTACCTTCAGCCGGGAGCATCGATTACGGTTTTATTATGTTGCTTGCAATATTTTTTTATATTTTTACTGTTGCCATGATATTGTTAGGAAATCGATTTCGCTTTGAGATTTGCTCTATTCCTCTACATACATCTGCTTTGATTAATTTTTATTTTCTATTTTTATATGTTTTATACGTCTATTTTTATTTTCAATGCCTTAAACATCTTTATTAATCTTTTTCGGTCTGCCGGAATTCATTAGGATTTTTTAAAGATAAAATTATTGATCCGTGTCTGCATATGCTTTTATAAATTTTTAACACTACACTACACTTTTCTCTATGTATTATGTATTTACGTACCCACTACCTACTTACCTGTAAGTATTTATGCGATGGATTTCCTTCTACAAATAAAAATTATTGCGAAATACACAATAAAACACCTTTTTTAATTTTAAATAAAACATGTAACTTAAATTTTTTTTTTTCTTACTTAAAAAAATTAAAGAGATCCTTGAGCGTCATGAGATTGCGCCAATTTCGTTTTATTTGGTTAAAGTTTATCTCCTCTTCGGGTTATTTGTAATCAATTTCGCGTTTTTTTTTAATATATGCATTACTGCACTAAAACCTTTCTCTTCTAAATATGAAGATAGAAAGGCTATTATAGGTAATTTCAATTCTTCCCACAGAATTAGGTATTGATGACGAAAACGTACCCAAAAATCAATATAAACACATTGATTACATATTATTTTGGTTTATTTATTGACTTGGCGTTTAATTTGTAGAACTCCATTTTAATTTATGTATTAATTTTAAATCAAACACAGATTTTTTGAGTCTACTAAGTTGTATTTTATTAATAAAAAACACATAAAAAATTATACTGTGACAATTGTTTCGCCTTGTTAGGGCATTATCAAACGAATGACCATTCGTTATCCATGAATTATCATTCGTTTGATAATGCCCTAACAAGGCGAAACAATTGTCACAGTATAATTTTTATGTGTTTTTTATTAATAAAATACAACTTAGTAGACTCAAAAAATCTGTGTTTGATTTAAAATTAATACATAAAATATTATTTTTGCTTCACAGTCATTTTGCAGATCAATAAATTACTCTTTTAAATTTGGACTAACACTTTCTACGTCTGATAAAAATGGATTGATTAACCAAGCTGATATCAAAAGTTCCTGTTAGTCTTTGAACCGTATTATCATATAGATTTATATTATCCACTGACACTTCGTGATGGAATTGCATTTTTAATTTATTATTAGATTAAAACCAATATTTTTAGCTTTTCCACTTTTTTATTTGACCAGCGACCGGGTTTCGTCGTTACCGACATCATCAGACTGGATCTGATGATGTCGGTAACGACGAAACCCGGTCGCTGGTCAAATAAAAAAGTGGAAAAGCTAAAAATATTGGTTTTAATCTAATAATGTATTATCATATCTTCGATAAGGGCATTAATGTGGCTATGATACTATATGTCTTTTTTAATGGGCCCTTGTTTTATATGAAGAACTTGATAATATTGAGTATTATGCCAAAGTTAAAGTTAAATTTTGCGTATGAAAGTGTAGTTTTTCTTTATTGACACAACGTTCCCTTGAACCTCCCGCTCCCTTCTGCAGCACCCCCCAAATGCGAAAATTTTAAAAACGCCTAGCCAGACTTCCAAAACGTCCAGAAAGGGGCGCTGGCACCCCCGATAAGAAACATAACTTCAGGAAGTGGTGGACACTCCTTCTGTCCTTTTAAAATATTGTGTTTTCTGGAATTTTATATATTGTATATTATAGTAAGTCAAAAAAATTACCATTACCATTTACCGTTGTACGGCTGAGTTGAGTAACCATTATTAAACTGAACTTTTGAACTCAACTAAACGCCTAAACTCTTTTTATAAATGTCGCGTTTTAGCCGTGACCTTTCTATTTTTGTTTACACTGAAATAAATAAATTTAGATAGTGAAATATCTTCTTTGTAATATTAATATTATAATTTTGAAAATATGTAATACAACAAATTTCAATATCAATACCATTTAACCTGAAAAATTAATGACAAATATTTCGGCGGGTGGATTCGACATTCAGCCGCGGCGAAGTCACGCCCAGCCGGGAGCTTAGTACTAGTAGCCGTTTACGTCACTTCCGGCCGCTGGCGAATATCACTTCCAGCCATAAAAAATCGAGGTAGTTGGCGGTCTTTATATAAATAGTTAGTCTGTGTCTGTGGCGCAAGCTCGTGACGCCATCTTATATCTTGTTTGGGAGGCGAGCAAGTTTGAGGCGGCTTTTCTGTTCTGCCACTGTGTTTCGGCGTCTGGATGCATCTGGATGATTTAAAGATTGTACAAAGTACAGAGTTGTCATTGATGTACTCTACCAGAATAATCGATCGTCTTAGAGAAAGTGTAATCATTCAAGGTAAGACTTATTTTGAATGATTGCAATTGCAGAATGGAATTGAGATATTGTACGTTCTCGGATTGCGGAAAGATGCTGTTCATTCGGTTGAAGCTCAGTTAAAAGCTTGGATCCTGCTTGGATCGTGGCGGTCTGTAATACCCGGTTGGCCGTTTCTAAAGGTCGCCATTATGGAGCACATGGTTACCGAGGTGTCGGAGGTGGCCGCCAACGTAGCCAGAGACAAGACTACCATTATCACCCCCGCCATCTGCAATCGGTTATATAAAATGACGAGGTGCTCCACGAGCTGCTCTCCGGCGTGACCAACGCTCGGGGAGGCTTCCTGCCCGACATCTTGGCCATCCTCCAGCTCACGAAGCCAAGAATGTACTCAATAGTAATCATCCAAAATAAAAGTGCAATGGAGACATCATGAGTGATCGGATAACGGAAAGTTACTATTCACTCTTCAGAGACACACGATTATCAAGGAATTTGCTGTCTTCTTCTATGTCTGCAGTAACAAATGACACCTCCTTCGCCACTCCGGTCTATTTTGCGTAACCCTCTTCAGCTCCTCATACTTCAAACAGCCCATGTCCTCGTAAAAGTCGCAAGATATTCACGGCGTGGGCGTCCTCTGGTGTTTATTCTCTCGAACATTGATCGATCAATTGATTTTGCTGTGTGTGATAAATATTTGGTACTTAAGCTGTCATTCTTTCTGTGAAGGACTGTCCCTCAATAAAGGAATTTATATGCGACAGTCAGGGAACACCCTTCTTAATATGTTTATAAGTTATGATGAAATGTCAGTTAGCCCCTCATTTATGTACATTTCTTTGTGAGCACTAATAAACTAATAACAATAAAACAGGAATAAAGTAATTAGAATACAATACTAGACTTGTTTCCTTTACTCAACCCCTTTCTGGCTCCCGCTCCACCTACCGCCTCACTGTAGTGACATGCAGACCAATCGGAAAGCCCTAGTCGGTGCCTAGATGCTCTGATCGTATGGGGCTGCTTAGAACCGCTACCGTTTATGAAGAAACAGAAAGCTGAGAAAGTTTTCCAGGTACAGTCAAAGTTACAGTTTCACCTCTTGAGTAGTAAAATATTAATGAAAAGGTGCCCTGCAGAGTTAGTTTTTTTTTAATGAATTTTCTATTATTCTAAAGCTGAATTATGGTAGACTGATTGGAGCATTTCATCGTAACATTGTTCGAGGCGAGCATCTGAAACTATGAATGCTCGCATCGTAACGTAACACATGACAAGATGGCTTCGGTCAGTCCCTACCATTAGATTGAATATCAAAATTTTAAACGTATGTCATGCATATACAGTGGAACCTTGGTATATGTCTGCTTTGGAATAAGTCCAACTTGGTATACGTCATGTTTGGACGTCAAACATTTTGCTTGGTATACGGCCTTCGTTTAGAATACGACTTGCGTGGGTCCAAGAACTTATTGGTTAATAGCATTGTCTGGGAACACCAGACAATGTCGCATTTTCGAAATATCCTGAGGAGAAGGCAAAAGCAAAGTTCTTTAGACAGAGTTTTAGTAAAAGTCAAACTTGATGAGTGTCAACCAGAGTCATTCCTGATGTTTTACTGGAAGCGGACTCTCCTTCCAAATAACAACATCTCCTTCTCAGCATCATAAGCACTTGATTCTCCTCACCAAGGTAAAGTGAGGTTAAATGTTCATTTATTTCAACTTGTTTCACACCAAGTTCTATTTTATTCATGTAGCTCTGACATGAAAAGATAAAGACTTAATATAATCTTTATTTAGTTATATGTATTATGAATTTTGTTTAAATTTAACATTGTTTTAATCCAAATTTATCTATTTTAGCACTAAGCGGTGTTTAAATTATTTTAAACAACCACCTTAAAGTATAATATGCCAAAAAATATGATTTTTTTAGTGGGAGGATTAATCATTTTTCCTGGGAAATTAATCATTTCTCATGGGAAAAATATGTTTGGTAACTAAATAACTAACCCCGCAGGGTAGGCAGAGAGAATAGAACGCCACACCACTCTGTCTTTGCAAACATTCTTCGCCTGTTCCACGTTCATGAACCTCCTAATACATACCCGCCGATTGTTTCGACCCCTAACCTGATCGCTTTCAAGTATTTGGCATACCTGATTGTGCCAAGTTTTTTTCCATCTTTATATGTTTAGTATAAGTACTATTTGGTATAAGTCTTATGATCTGGTATGGATTATGGACGTATACCAAGGTTCCAATGTAATAAATAAATATTGTCAATTTGAAATTTTGATTTAACCCAAATGTGGGGCCATACGCTACCTGACCTGGTATTTTATGGCCCCACGGTTGGGGCGGTGCGCACGGAGAGATTAAGTTGGATGACAGCTAGCTGGAAAATGGGCGGTCGTTGGTCAGCGATGTCCTGGGCGGAAATCTGCTCATGAAAAGTTATATTAAGTAACCTATTAATTTGGGCACATTTCAAGCTTAGAACCTAAATAAACTTAGACTTAAATAAAAGTTACATTAAATCACCGTCTAGACTTAAAAACTAATGCATATAAATAATTATTCAGTCCTGAATCACCAATTACCACATTAGAAATTAAAATCGTCTTTCAGCGTAGTGGTTGAAACGTTTGTCAACCAGGCTCGAGGTCTAGTTTCGATTCTTGGCAAGGTTAATGTCAAATAAAAAATGAAATTTTACATCGCTGTTTCATAGTTCCCGAAATGGAACTTGAAGCGTAAGACTACCTCTGTTACATTCATGTGTTATAATTTATTTGTAGTATATTGGGATTGGAGTACCGATGTAGTGCCTTATGGACATGTGCGCGGACAAGAAAATGATGGCATAGAAATTTATTACACCTAAAACATTTTTTCAAGATTCTCTTTTATAAAAAAATTATCATTCTCATTTACAAAATTCACCTCCCTTTACTTCCCAATGGTAAAAAGAAAAAATCTTTTGAAATATTACAGATTTTATGCAATTGGGATTCCGAAACTAGATGGTAGCGTTTTCACATGAATTCAGAGTAGGTAACAATCATTGAGAGGTATATTGTGGCTGGTATATATGTACACACAAATGAAAGGGAGACCATCCCGATCATTTATGATGTCCGGCAGCACTAACAAGAGTTTTGACGTTATTTTACGTTAATATTTTATCATTTGTTTATTTACTATGTTCATATTACAAATTAATAAGGTTGCAGTTATATCCGGATGCCTCAGAAACTCGGTGTGGAAGAACAAACACATGAGAATAGAAAGTAAAATGAAAATATAGAAAACATGTGTTAGACCAATTGAGGATTGAGGCAAGAGCAGATACTTCTCGAACAAAATCTTGACTTCGAATCTCAGAGATTAAGACTCTCCGATCCATAACCGGAAACACATTGCGAGACAGAGTAAGAAATACCGACATCCGGAGCATGTGTAAGACGAAGGATATTGTGAGGTGGGGATGACAACGAAGGCAATACTGGAATGATCATGTAAACAGAATGTCAGATGACAGACTTCCACGTATCGCCCTTCAAGGTATCCCTGAAGGACGCAGACCCCCAGGCAGACCTCCAAAAAGGTGGAAAGACAGCTGGGAGTCAACATCCCAAGAGCTACAAGCGGAGACAGAAACAGATCCTTAGGATCTAGAAAAAGAAGAAGAAGAAGAGAAGAAGGTTCATATGTATAGAATACCCTGATATCATAATTTTTAGATTGGATGTATGGAGACGGTTTGGTAAAAAGTCATAATTAAAGCAAATGTTATAGGATTCACTATTCATTTATTCCATAAAAATTTTCAATTTCGTAGTCATTAAATTACTTACAATCTGTTGGTAGTGTTACAGAAAAAATTGGTTAAAAAATTTTCATGGTTCGGACTGAAATGTTATATAAAAAGATACAATTTATGACACTTGTTTTATATTTCAATTGCTGAACACTTTGACTACAAATCACATTAATTTACGCCTAATATTACTACTGTCATTAAGTCTCTTGGTAATGAGCTGCTGGCATTCCTTGTTACATATTTGGTTCTGCTAAGATTATTCTAAGGATTATGCAAGTGCCTAATTGAGAGTCGGATATTATCTACCGCTGTAAGGTATTCTCGGTGCAGCATCGAGAGTTGATGAACTGAGATGAAATTACGGATAGAACTTGAGAGTCCGTCTACTAAATATCAAATGGATAATAATACATCTGCATGGTTAACATTATTACCTTTGTTTTATCAAAGGATTATATTAGATACAATAATTATTTTAAACAGTTTAATAAATTAATAACAATGACTTTTTTATTATACATAAATAAAATAAAATATTACCCTATACTTCCACCTGAAGCGCAGATCTGATCACCTTTCCTTCATGTATTTAATTATCAGGATAAAACAGCTTTTTATAATGCAGTACCCTAGATACAATTAGGTGAGGATAAGGATTAGAATAAAAACAAAGATACTTTGTTATAAAATTCACCGATAGTGTATATTTACCTCTATGTATATTTACCAATGGGTGATATTATGTGAATAGACATCTAGCGGCATAATTTACAACTAAGTTATCATGTTCAACTGCTTATTCAAGTTTGTTTGGACGATTTGAGAAAATCGTATGCGTGAAAACCGCTAGATGGCAGATATTAAAACTATTGAAATTTAGTTATTATTCACAGATATTTTACTCAAGGATGCCTAACGGTTGGACGCAAATTCAAATTTGATCGTTTGCTAAAACAAAGGCGAATTTTGAAAAAAAATGTAAATTATTTTCGTAATTATTGATGCGGTGTACTGCTGAGTTTTGGCATATCCTAAATAAAAATTCTTTAAGTCGTTCGCGAAAAAATAAGAAAAAAATATAAGATGAATTTCGTTAATTCAAATAATATATTGAAATATATTTTTTTACATTATTATTCTTTCTCCTTATCAGCCGTCTCTCCACTCCTGGACTTGGGACTCTTCTAAAGACTTCCAAATTTATTTATTGTAACTGCAGACAGTTGGTAGATATTCCATATTGAATTGTTGGGTAATATATCCAAAATAAAACAAGGTTTGTTGGATTGTATTCTACATTTATTTATGTATATCGTAGCCATACAGGAGAAAGTGACCAAGTGCATATTATACAAAAACATGATCATTGATTATTTGATATCTTACTCGCTTAATTAAGTATAATATATTGACTTGTTAAAAATGACTAACTGCATTGATGATTATTTTCCTGCCAAGTGACTAAAATGAACATTTTACGTTTTGTTAGTTGGTGACTTTCTCCTGTACAACTACGATATGCCCTAAGAAGACGAAACGCGTCACGTATTAACATAAACATAAATAAATGTAGAATTCAATCCAACAAACCTCGTTTTATTTTGGATATATTACCCAACACTTCCAAATTTCTCTATTTTCGGCTTTTTCGACCCATTTATTACCCGCGATGGGGACAATGTCATCAGCCCATGTCATCGCCTTTGTTCAACACTGGACACAAGAAGACGGCTGAAGTAAGTAAATAAGTAGTTCTTTATGTTACCAGGGAAAGGCATAAGAAATAAAAATAATAGAAATGATAATTTGAAATAAACAATAATGTAAGATCACTTTACACACGTGCAACATTCACCAATTCTACCCATTATTGACAACCACACTACCCAAATTCTTGGAAGTTCTATATACATATATGAACCAATTTAGAAACTTGTTTTTTAATCACTAGAACTTCACTAGAGACATCTATTGGTGAGATGTAAATAAGCTTTTTATTAAGCAGAAACTCTTTTATTAGTATGTAAGCTTACTAAAGAAATAAAAAATACGTCTCTGGGCATATCTAGTACTGAGATGTATGTTGTAGGTACATGCGAGGGATGTCAAATTTCTGTTACGCATTGAACACACTATGGACGAGAAAGGTATTTTATATCGACCCTTTCGGTAGATTGATGTTGAGGGACGGGAAGGGTATTTTTACCTTCTGCGCCGGCCTCATTTCAATGGCAGAAAAGAAGGAATTACATGTTTAATGTTTTATTTTTATTAATGTTATGAAGCAATCTTTGTTAAGATTTTCACTATATGGACATGATTATCAAATCACGTCGCCAGCGGTCCGCAGGCATAAAAAACACCCGTCCGAAATGAATATCAACATAGATGTAGAATAATATGGAAGTCTGGGCATTTACGGGGCTTATAACCGTCATAGGCTGGTTAAAGTGACCTCTTTACACACGTGTAACATTCACCAATTCTACCTATGATGGACAACCACATAACTCAAATTCTTGGATGTTCTATATATCCAATCCAATTTTGAAAAATTTCACAAGAATCACAAGAATTTTCACTGGTGACATCTATTGGTGAGACGAAGAGGCTTTTTTATTGAGCAGAACCTCTTATATTCTAGAGGTCCGAATCATGGATCATAATTATTATGAGATGTCAAAAAACGACATGAGAAATAACTCATATAATTGGAGATAATCCAGATTTGTAAGTATTTGGATACACTCAAAATATTGTGTTAAATTAACGTTCGCCTTTTTTAGCTGTGTTTTTTTTCGGTATTTTGTAAAAAAAAAACTTTCAAATGTGGCACAAAAGTAACTAATGATTTCAAGTCCTTAAGACTGGCAGGGCATAAAAGGTAATACTCAATAGAGTGTAAAATCCACGTTGCAATGTTCTAGCACCATATTAGTGCTCTGGGTGACAGCGAGAGCGGTAGTGAAGTGAGAAATCCTATAAGGGGAACATTGTTCCAATAGTAGACCGCCCGTCCCCACAGACCAACCCCCCACCCCGAAAAAAGATTTTTTTATTGGATCAAATTTTATGAATATTTATCAACCGTAAATAAATCGCCCATGGCAAAAGAAATATTTTGGCCAATTATACGTTTCGACAAACCTCGATGTTGTATGGATACATTTTATTCTCAAATATTAATATGAATATGTATGCCATAAAAGAAAAAAAAGATGGAGAAATAATACGATAAATAAATAATTTTTTTTTTTTATTATTATTTGACATCTCATCAAAGATGAAGAAGGACATGGAAGTCTGGGCATTTACGGAGCTGACGACCGTCATAGGCTGGTTTAAGTGATCACTTTACATACGTTTAACATTCACTAATTCTACCCATGATTGACAACCACACTACTCAAATTCTTAGAAGTTCTATGTATATAAGTATATGAACCAATTTCGAAACATGGTTCTTGAATCACCAGAACTTCACTAGATATATCTATTGGTGAGATGAAATGAAGCTTTTTATTGAGCAGAAACTCTTTTATTAGTATTTGAGGACCAAATCCTGGATTATAATCACATACAAGAGAAACACCAGAAAATAACATTTTCATTTTTATTATTTTAGCTTATAATTTGACCAGTTAATTTATTTACAACATTTTATTTACAGTTTATATACAATTTATTCACTAGACATATATGTAGATGCTTGACAAATTAGAAAATTGAGTTAAATGGATTAACGTCATTGAATGGAATACGGAATGAAAGAAAACTGGCCCACATTGCTCTCCCAGAGAACCTAGATGGAAGAAAACCACCTGGGAGACCTCCAAAGCAATGGCGTGACAGATGGCAGTCCACGTCACGAGAGACGGATAACGGAACAGTCAGATATTCGGATCTATAAAAATGAAGAAGAAAAGAAGAAGAAGGATTATCATCCACATTCAATCATGGGCTGAGTGTTTAATATTATATCGTGCATAAAGTGCAAGTTGTCTGCCTCCATAGTAATGAAGTTGCAACAAATGCCCAAGATTATGGGTTCGATTCCCAGGTTGGTAAAAATAAATATATTTATTTCTCACTCCAATATTCAAATAATATTACCTTGGACATGTACTTACTTTACTTACTTATAACCCTTATCCGCACCGAATGGTACATAGGTCACTGCAGCACATTGACGCAGTGTTATCTTGATAATTACTTACATGAAAGCAAGGTGATCACTCTTGCGCTTCAGGAACCAGTCCAGGGTAATATTAAATAAATATTACAGTGTTAAATCACTAATATTTATTTTTACCCCCCCCTGGGAATCGAACCCGGGACCCCCAGCACGGTAGCTAAACACGCTGACCATTACACCACGGAGGCGGACGAACATGTACCTGAAGCGTAATATTGATCACTTTCTCCATATAATTAGCGATTAAATTAATATTCCGTCGATTTGATGAAGTGCTTATCGCTCTATTGGATGCCGAAGAGGGTAAAAAGAAAAAAAAGAAGAAAAAAACAAACAATGAAATCAGCAAATGACAGATAATCCATGTATATTCAAATGAACATTTCCATTGTAATAACATCTTCAAATACGTATATATATGGTATGTACACAGCAACAGGTATGTACACATGAAACACAGCAGCGCCAGCTGTTTTTCATAAATTTTATAGTGGTAACAGATTTGAAAAAATAGAGAACTAAGCAGTACCATGAATCTATTTATTAAAAGTTGCAAGGTGTCAACTAGACGTGGGGGCGAACGTACAGATCAATAATTTACATTCAATCAAATGACTGGATCGCAATTTACAGTGGATCCCGTTTACTAACGCTGACTTGTTCTATGGCTAACCGAATCGAAAATTCATCGATTCACCAATTCACTAAATTACTAGATTATATGGACTGAAGATCAAAAAAAAATATATAAGGAAAGGGTCTTTTGGGCGTCATGATTTATTTATTTAGAAATTTAACAGAACATTAACATCAATACATTTACAATAATGAATAACAAATAAAACAGGTAATTGTAACATTTGAATTACAAATTTTAATTTCATATAACATTTCAATTTCATTTAGAGCTAAAGTAAAAATAATAATAATAAAAAACAAAAACAGTTATTAGATATGCAAGTTGAGAAGAGCAATGAAGTAAAAATAAGTGCTTTAAGGCAACAGCAAAAAAAAAAACAGAAAAATTTCTTAATAGTTATTTTTGTTCATTTGTCGTTGGCATAGAGACGATTTGCCCTCTAAAAATTCCACCCTCTCTACCGATGGCAGAAATTTACAAATGGTTTCGCGTAAAAAAAATTACAGCGGCATATATTTTTGATCCTATATCCACAGTTTTTTAGTGAATCCATATAAAAGTGATTCGTTGATACATTTCTTACCTCGTTCAACGAAAGATCAAATATAAAATAGCTCGATTGCTCAGGTCTCAGTGAACGGTTCTCTGTAGTGATACAGATCTTCTGAATGATCGGATCACACCTATAGCGACAATCTTTATAAAACATCGATAAATGAGTGTAATAAAATAACATGTGAAAGATAAAATATAATATTTACTCCTCCGACTACTACCATCACGCTGTTTCTCTACAAGGGTAGACAGAGAGGATGGAACGCCACACTCTTTTGTCTTGTCATACACTCTTAGCTTACTTCTCATCCATACATCTAGTCATACATGCCCTCCGGTTACATAGACTTTTGATTCGACCAGATTTTAGGCTCTGATAGTGCCAAGTCTTTTGGGTCTGTTTTCGTTCTGCACTCTCTTTCTTTTTATCCAGATACTGTGTCTATTCGTCCCAACCGCTTTAAGAACATTTCTTGGTCTCAAATAATATATATTTTTATATAAACTATAATATATTTATAATGTTTATATTTTTATATTAACTATAATTTTTTTTAATTCGAAATATATAAAATGATAGTATTTTTTTATTTAATTTTTATATCAAGACAATACTATGGTCAATAACGTAATTCTTTTATACACAAACCATGCAATTTGTCAAAATATACATTTAAAAAAATACACTGTCCGACTAACTAAGGTAAATCATCTGTTTTAGCCGGATAAAAATAACAATACACAAATAACGGTAAGATGTAATGAATTAACGTCTTGAATAGTTTAAGTATTTAAATAAAAAAAAGGTTGTGTGTAATCATACCAGAAGTCAAATTATAGCAGCAGAAAATAATCACCAATTGTTTGGCATTCGCCTGAATAATTCCATGGAAAACGAAACCAATAAAACTCCCTGGCTTAGAAATACTTTTGTCCTGCATGGGTTCATTCGCATGGTAATAAAAATGTTTTACCAATGACTGTACGGCCGTCCAAACTTAAAACACAGTAAGGGACATTTTTATGTAGTACGTTTTTTTGCATTTGAAACTAAGAAGAATCTTTTATTTCGAGAAATAAAAATACTTTGTGTTCTGATCCACTCACATTTTTATTAACCAACTAGTTTCGGCAACAACCTGTTGCCCTTTTCAGGGTTTCATTTATTACCCTAGTATTTTTATTACCCTAGTATTTATTACCCTAGTATTTATTACCCTAGTTATAAATGAAACCCTGAAGAGGGCAACAGGTTGTTGCCGAAACTAGTTGGTTAATAAAAATGTGAGTGGATCAGAACACAAAGTATTTTTATTTCTCGAAATAATATATCAATTTGATCCACAAAGTTAATGCTTTCAATATTCAAAACATAAGAAGAATCTACTTAGTCCAAAAACGCAAAAAAACGTACTACAAAAAATGTCATTTACTGTGTTTTGAGTTTGGACAGCCGTGTAGCGACTCTGAGCTGAGGAAATGCTCATGCTCACATACACTATTTCTGATGGAGTTTCGAGTAAAGTAATGATGGATTTTGGACAGATTCTGACTTGATTGAATGAACGATTTTGTATTTTTTTTTGTTGAAATCTCATCAAAGATGAAGAAAAATATAAAAGCCTGGGCATTTATGCGGCTGACGACCGTCATAGGCTGGTTAAAGAGAACACTTTACACGTGTGACATTCACCAATTCTACCCATTATTGACAATCACACTACTCAAAAATTTTAAACTCATTCACATATCGCTCACTCCTTTCAAGAACGTCATAAATAAAAATTGTCAATTTTCAGTTGTGCAAGTTTTCGGAATGCCCAGAAAATGTACTATATCCCAGCAAAAGAGGCATATTTTTAACTTAATATTTACCCGCAACAGGGCAGAAAGTGTTGTTTTTGCATTTTGAAGAAAAGGTATTGTTTTTTTTTTTTTTTTTTAATACTCCAAATATTTTTTAAATGGAGAAAATACCATCAGGCTTTACCTAAAAAGATCTGTTGCACAGTAAAAAGTTCAATAAGTGGCTTAATATTTATTTTTAATACATTAAATTAATCAATGAATGAATTCAAACTTTAAAAACGTTCTCCTGAAAAAACAAGTTTTTTTATTTATGATGTTCTTGAAAGGAGTGAGCGATATCATTAATCTCATGACGTGTGAGCTCTCTGGAGCCATTTATAGTTGTTTTAAGAAATATTTTTTTATGTATGCAAGATCCTTACAGGATTATTTTACATACTGGGGAGACAGCTGAAAACATGATTTACAATTTTTATGCAGCTTATAATATGATAAAATTATATTATTCACAACATTTTTGGTTGTGTCCCGATCCGAATTCAGAAATCTGGGAACAAGGATTCGGACATTTGCAAAAAAATTAAGTCCACCCATACAATAGATAATTGTCTTTAATTATTAATACCGTACATACAGAGTTTGAAAATGATGCGGAATGCATCGAAACACGTGTCACAGTAGATTTTAGGAAGTAGTGGTATTTACGAATAATAATAATAATAAAACCCTCATCCGCACCCCAATGGTGCATAGGGAACTGCTTCATATAAACGCAGTGTTATCTCGATCGTTTACACACGAAGGAAAGGTGATCAGCCCTCAGTTTCAGGTACCAGTCTAGGGTAATATTGTATTTACTAAGTAAAACTTAAATGGTTAGATTTTACCACAATGTGACTGCCGAATCAATTAATGAAATCAAATTATTATTTTTTTACAACATGTTGAGTGTGTCCAAATACTTGTTCACAAAATCTTGATTATCTCCAATTACAGGAGAAATTTTCGTATTATTTTTTGACATCTCATCAAAATGAATAGAATAAAATAATAATAATAATCTTAACAATAATAATCTTTACATCTCACCAATAGATGTCTCCAGTGAAGTTCGAGTGATTCAAGAACAAGGTTTCTAAATTAGTTCATATATATATATATATATATATATATATATATATATATATATATATATATATATATATATATATATATATATATATATATATATATATATATATATATATATATATATATATATATATATATATATATAGAACTTCCAAGAATTTGAGTAGTGTGGTTGTCAATAATGGGTAGAATTGGTGAATATTACACATGTGTAAAGTGACCACTTAAACCAGCCTATGACGGTCGTAAGCCCCGTAAATGCCCAGACTTCCATATTCTTCTTAACCCTTGATGAGATGTCAAAAAATAATTTAATTTTTTTAATTATATATATTTTTTGAGAAATGGTACGCCACTGACATACTTTGGTTGGTATACAATCACCTGCGGGCACCATAAACATTCCTTCTATCGCCCAGGGCGGGGTACGTTATGTATACATATTTCTCTACTCCATACCCGAGGCGATACGCGCCGTCATACAAAAGCGTCCTTAACTCTTTAATGCCAAACAACGAACGATTTTTCTTCGTATTTAAGATTATTGGTTCCAAACATATCGCTCATTCCTTTCAACAACGTCATATATAAAAAAATGTCAATTTTCAGTTGTGCCTGTTCTCGGAATGCCTAGAAAATGTACTATATCCCAGCAAAAGCGGCATATTTTAAACTTAATATTTACCCACTACAGGGCAGAAAGTATTCTTTTAGCATTTTGATGAAAAGGTGTTGTTTAATAATTTTTTTAAATACACTTATATTTATCAAATTTAGAAAAATATTCAGGTTTTATCTAAAAAATTTTTTTGCACGGTAAAAAGTTCAATAATGATCTTGATATTTATTTGTAATACATTTTAATATATTCTTAAACTTTAAAAATGATCTCCTGAAAAATCAAGTTTTTTGATAAATGACGATGTTGAAAGGAATGAGCGATATGTCAAAAGCTTGACGAGTATGGCGAAGAAATACAGAAAAAAAACTGCTTTTAAATCTTTATTTGCTTCAGTAAATTTCTATTGGTCAGCATACAGGCATCATATTTCAAGTTTTATTCAACGAAATTTTCAGGACTTTTAACAAAATTATTTAAATATACTGAACTCTGCATATACGAGTATAACATATATTTAATAAATTGTGTGTGATATATTTACTCAACCGCAAAACTGTGTCGGATTGTGGTCCCGTGGTTAGTGTCGCGTACTATTTAGTCAGAGTTTCTCGAAGTTCTTCGAGTTCGAGCCCACTCTACCGCAATTTGATACCTTTTTCTAATAATGAGCCGCTTAGGCTCACAGAAACAGTATAAAATTGAAGTATTTTTGTGAATAATAAAAATAAATATATTTGAGTTTAATAAATAACAAATAAATTAATGGATGTGTTTGAATCATGGCATCAAAATTTAATTTATTTCGTTAGATTTTCGTTCATTCATTTCGTGTGCTTATAGGTTTCCAACCTTATGCGAACTGTCCATTTTAATTATAATATGAATCGATTTCCGATGTTGCATAGTACACCGCATTGGATCAAAGAGGTTTTAATTTGATCTTTAGTTATATGAAGGTGATCAGTCCAACCCTCTAGATTTTTTAATCTCACTCTAGCCTCTAATCGGATGACAACTTGTAGCTCACAAGTTGTCATCCGGAGTTGACGTATTCGCTGCGCAATGCTCAACAAAAGCAACATTTAGGAATTTCCTTCCATTTTTTCAACCACATTTTTTAAAATCATATTTTTATATGGTGTACGGAGTGCGTGGAAGTTTTTGGTATAGTAAGGGAAGGGTAATTAACTATAACCTAATTATGAGAATTTTAATGTTTTAGAATAAGAACATAAACCCTGAAGATGACAAGGTTCTTGTCGAACCCGGTTGGAAAAAGTGTACCAATAAATAGAGGTTAAAACAAAGTTGTTTTATTTTATAAAGTTTATAGAATGTGCCACAAAGTATCTGCGAAAAACATTCAAGAAATAAAAATCAAACACTGATTTTTAGAGTTACCGTTTAGCAGCAGTTTGATAATGCCATATAAGGGCAAAACCATTGTCACAAATTTTATTTATATTTGTGACCCAAACCTAACATTACTATCAATTTTTTAAAACCGCCCACTCACCTAACTATGAATATTTCAATGTTTTAGATTAAGTACATGTTTAATCCTGATGATGACAAGGTTCTTGTCAAAACCGGTTGGAGAAAAAATGTAACAATAAAAAGTGGTTAAAAACAAAGTTGTTTTATTTTATTAAGTTTGTAAAATGTGCCACAAAGAATCTCCGAAAAATATTTAAGAAAGGATAAAATACAATTTAGTAGATTCAATATGAAGTTCTGCAAATAAACATCGAATCTATAAATGGGTATTTTTATTTTTATTTTATATTATCCCTTTAAAATAATGAGAGTTTCTGCACGCCCCTGGTTAATGTACTTATAAGTCCGGCACAATAGATGCTCACCTATTCTTTCGAATCGCGTCTCCAGTGTGAACCAACGACGATCATTAGGAAAACTAAAGAACAAGGAGGAACATAAATTTACAAGTCTGGGCTAACGACTTATCACAGGCTGGTTTAAGTGACCACTTTATATATGTGTAGTATATATACACCATTCTACCAGTCTACTCACTCGGATCTCGTATATAGCCACAAATTGACACGTTCTTTCATATGTGAGTTCTCGGCACCATCAATGGTTTAGTTACCTTTTTATTTAACAGAGACTGATTCTTCCCGAATTATTTTACATACTACGAGACGCCTTAAAACGTGATTTGATTTTATATTAAGCTAATAATATTTTATCCACCTAATTTATTCACAACATTTTATTTTATTTATTGTTTCGGCATTTACTTTTCGGTAAGACATTTTTTTTGTGGGAAGACATATTGAAAAACATAATTGTTTTTTTACCACTTGAGTTTATGTGACGACTAGTTTTGGAAGCTAACCTTCCATCTTCAGGTCTAAATGTAAAATAAGTTTACCTAAAGAGTATGCAGTATTATTGTTTCCATTTATTTGGTACTGGCAAGTTTGACTGCTATTGAGAACGTCTGGCCACAGTGGTCACCGACAAAACAACCCACCACATTGGCCATATCGAGACCTTCACACGAGTCTCGTTCCGACTCGGCCCTCCGGGCGTCCGACCTCAGCGCGGGGTATATTTCCCATGGCGCGAGCCAAAAGGCACCGACCAAGACCACGACGCAAAAACAACCCTCTGACTTGTCTCCGAGACTTTTGCTCGGTGGCTGCCCTGCCTCGAGTGATTTTATCTCGCCGCATACGAAAAGACCACGATCCTATACATTATAATGATTATGTATGGAGATTTCCCCGGGGCGAGAATGCAAACACGACTTTTGAGTTTTTGAATAAGTACGAGTGGGTGACAGAAAATACTCTTATCGAGAAAATTACGATTTACATTTTGTGTTTTATTGCATCCAATTTTAATCTGAATGTATAATCCAGATGATCGTATCACAAAAGTTATTTACTTATTACATGCATTAAGATGCATACTTGTTTATAATCATTATTATGTACAATACATATATAGTTAGATGAAGAAGAATACGGAAGTCTGGGCATTTACGGGGCTCACGACCGTCATAGGCTAGTTCAAGTGATCACTTTACACACGTGTAAAATTCACCAATTCTACCTATGATTGACAACCACACTACTCAAATTCTTGGATGTTCTATATATATGATCCGATTTTTAATAATTTTACAAGAATCACTAGAATTTCCTAGAGACATCTATTGGTGAGATGAAGAAGCTTTTTTATTGAGCAGAAACTCTTTTAATTGTACGCGAGGTCCGAATTCTGGATTATAATCACATACATGAGAAACGTCAGAAATTATCCTTTTCATTTGAACATGTATTTGTAGACACTTTATATGTAAAAAGAAAAAAAAGTTGTTCAAAATTTGTATTGTATTTATTTTTAGACGCTCTCTCTCTGTCTCTCTCTCTCTCTCTCTCTCTGTGTCTTTCACATTAGATGTCTCTTACTCTGTATTTTTTAAGAAGTTCCACTTGTATCATTTTGTACTCCTTTGTTTTGGACAAGGGAGGATGATTAATATGCGGTTGTATTTGAATTTTCGTCATCAAGGATCTTAATTTTTGGTCGCCACAGGCGCCGAATCATCTCGCACTCAATGGCACCGAGTGCCCCGGGCCGGTGGGATGCTTATTTATTTTATGGATCGAGTGTATTTAGGTGAAAGGAGTTACACCACATCTTTCACGGAACTTATAACACCTAACTTTGCTCTAAGACTATGACATGCCAAAAGGTACTTAGTGATGCTGGATAACAAGGAAAAACGCAATATCATTAAATACCTTGCTACTAATTTTAGTAAGTATTTTTTTAAATTTCATTAATTGATTCGGCAGTTATATTGTGGTAAAATATATCTATTTTTGATTTTAAGTTTTGCTAAGTAAATAAACAGTTTCTTAAAATCTATTATGACACGTGTTTCGATGCATTCCGCATCATTTTCAAACACCTCTTTAGCCTCCAACGTCCCAAGGACCCAACTCTACAATTTAGAATAAGTTTCACGTACAGTGTTTGAAAATGATGCAGAATGCATCGAAAACGAAAAGATTTTAATAAATATTGGTATTTACTATGTAAGTAAAACTTAAATTAAAAATAAGTATTTTATACACAAAATTAAGGAGGAAACGTAGAAAAGTATCCTTTTTTCGTGGGTTACAATCAGAACGAACATTGGTTTCCTTCTTTCATGGTCAGTCTTCACGCGCCTTTATCCTCCGCTTGTCTCTTCAACTCGGCTATATTTTTTTTGAAACTGGATATCCGTTAATACAGGGTGGGCGTGGTCACTTCCTTATTTTAAAAAATTAGAACACAAAACGTATTGTCAATGTGGATTTAATAAGTTTTACATTATACAGCGGCACATTTTAAATTTTATTTTATTTAGTTTTAAAAACGACATATCGAAGGCTGCTACTGTTCTAGTCAATGCGCTAAGATAAGCGAATTATGACTTTTCTGACAAGTTTTTCCAGCTTATATGTGCCTATGTCGGCATTAGCAGCAATAATATTGTCCTTAGGCTAACCAAGAGTTTTTGGACTATTAGTGTAAATTAATATTTTAGGTAGCCGCGCAGACAATAGTCCCAGGGAACTAAATCTGAAGATCGCGCAGGCTACTGAAAATCGCCCCTAAGAGAGATGCGCCGTTCGAGAAGGTGTTCCCGCAAAAAAATAATGAAAGTTCGAGTCATCGTTGCGTCATCCAGCTGGAACCACGCATCCCCTACATCTCTTTCTTCGATTTTGGGTATAAAAACTCGAAGAAATGGATACGACGACGACGTTTTTGACTGTCAACGTTTTCAATATAAAAAATATAAAATTGTATCCCGATTTTACTGTAAATTTACATTTAAAAGCATTCTATATACCTGTCACTGCCAATCTAAATAAATACAAGAATGTAAGTCCATCACCAAATTTTCTGGAAGTACCCCAGTGTTTATATTGTTTCACATTTTCTGTAAATTTCGCAACTTAGTTAAAAAAATTGCTTAGCAAGAGCAGATCTGTCAGGAAGCCTAGATGCTTCTGTATCAGATCTTGGCATGCGGTGGGACAGCTTTCAATGTCGACGTTTTCAGGCATCCTGATGGTTCTGGAAGGTCCATTTTGTTTCTTCTTCACATTACCAGTATCCCTGAACGTGTCATCTGACATTGTAATTTATGATACCTGATGTAAAAATCAATTTACGATTAGGAACACGGCGTTTTCTGAATGCACGCTGAGTTGCGATGACCAAATGGCCGAAGGAAAAGTAGGCCTCCACGGCAAGCGCACGTTTTTTCGTCTATGGCATGATTGCCACTAAACTAACCTAAAAAAAATACTGATGCAGAAAAATTGGTAAATGTCTTTGCACTGTTCCGTGTCTGTCTGCTGTGCTGGTCGGGGTTGTGGGCGTCTATGTACCGGCCAACGTCGAGTCGGAATCGGATCTAGCTGACTAATTTGAACTAAACACTAATCCCTTTCACTGCCTACACTGGGGTACTTCTAGAAAATTTGGTGATGGACTTATAATCTTGTATTTATTTAGATTGGCTGTGACAGGTAGATTGAAAGCTTTTAAATGTAAATCCACAGCAAAATCGGGATAGAATTTTATGTTGTTTCACATTTTCAATAAATTAACATAGTTAAAAAAAATTGCTTAGCAATATCTGTCAAGAAGCCTAGATGTTTCTGTATCAGATCTGGGCATGCGGTAGGGCAGCTTTCAGATGCAGAAGAATATGGAAGTCTGGGCATTGACGGGGCTTACGACCGTCATAAGCTGTTTCAAGTGATCACTTTACACACGTGTAACATTTACCAATTCTACCCATGATATACAACCACACTACTCAAATTCTCGGAAGATCTATATATATACATATATATTTTCCAATTTCGAAATACTGTGCTCGAATCACTACAATTTATTAGGGAGATATTTTTCTTCATCCATGTTGAGATGTCAATAAAATAATGTGAAAAATAACTCCAATAATTGGAGATAATCCAGATTCGTGAACAAGTATTTGGATACACTCGAATTGTTTTAAATTAGAAATTATAATGTTACCTATCATGTTCCTTTTTAGAGGTTTGTTATTTTTAGATATAAAATTGGTAAGCATTTAAAAACGATATATTTCGTTCTTTTTACTTGGGCACCCTCGGTAGGTACACTTAAAGGAACGGGGAACGCTGAGGTGGTTTGGGGTAGAAGAAGCCCCGAAGCTATCCGCACAACGCTCACAGCGCCGCAGGCGAGAGTGAGTACCTAAAGGACGGGTTCAAAACCCGAAGCTTCATAAAAGACTTTAATACGTCATTGTGAAATTTTATTCGTAGCGCGTGGTCAAACGGTCGAATATAAATTGTGTATTAAAAATACACCTTCAAACCAAATGACAATATACATTTTGGCTCCAACAAGCTATTCCAGGAATTCGTGCCATCTGAAAGGTTTCCTGAAATACTTAAGATAATTTTATGTACCATCGAAGGTTTTTATTAACGTGATAGAACTTACAACATTTTGAGTGTGTCCAAATACTTGTTCACAAATCTGGATTATCTCCAATGATAGGATTTTTTTTTCTCATTATTTTTAGACATCTCATCAAAGATGAAGAAGAATATGGAAGTCTGGGCATTTAAGAGGTTGGCGACCGTCATAGGCTGGTTTAAGTGATCACTTTACACACGTTAACATTTACCGATTCTACCCATTATTGACAACCACACTACTCAAATTAATATTAACCAATTTAGGAACCTTGTTCTTGAATCACTAGAACTTCACTAGAGACATCTTTTGGTGAGATGAAAAGAAGCTTTTTATTGAGCAGAAACTCTTATATTAGTTTGTGAGGTCCGAATCCTGGATTATAATCACATACTTGAGAAACGCCAGAAAATATCATGTATTATTTTAACTTATAATTTGACCAGTTAATTTATTTACAACATTTTGAGTGTGTCCAAATACTTGTTCACAGATCTTGATTATCTCCAATTATAGGAGTTATTTTTTTTTAATTTTTTTGAAGAAGAATACGGAACTCTGGGCATTTACGGGTTGTCAATAATGGGTTGAATTGGTGAATGTTACAAGTTATGTGTGAAGTGATCACTTAAACCAGCTTATGACTGTCATCAGCTCCGTAAATGCCCAGTCTTCCATATGCTTCTTCATCTTTAGTGAGATGTCAAAAATTGATTTGACAAAACTTTTTTTTATATACTTCTTCTTGGTGTAGGTACTGCTATTGATTGGTTCTTCAATTGGTAATATTGATATTAATTGGTTTTTGATAACTGAGATACTATATATATATATATATATATATATATATATATATATATATATATATATATATATATATATATATATATATATATATATATATATATATATATATATATATATATATATATATATATATATATATAAATATAAATATATATATATATATATATATATATATAAATATATATATTTATATATATATACATATATATATAAATGAACTATGTCCGTGATTCGATATTTTCAACAAAACGAAAATAAGTAACGTTTATTGAAGTTCTGGATTTTGTTAATGATTCGTTGGATTTAATAATAATTATAAAAATAATTTGTAAAATTTACGTAGCACCATTTTCGTATAATACTACCTCAACTTTACCTTTCGTATAATACATGCTCTGTTTTTCCTCTGCATATGATATCTTTCTTCTCTCCTATGTAACGAAATGTGCCTAATAAACGTGATGCATCCTTGAAATTTCACTTTCAATTCAAGTCCAATTATAAATTATCAAATCGTCACCTAAGAAGTTTCACTTTGAAAAATCTTCGATACAAATAAGTAAATCGGTAATAACTGGCCGAGCTTATTGAAATCAAACGGTATTTTATTACTGAAATAACGTTCCATGTAAATACGAGTACAATCATGGTTCCGAGTCCTAGACCAGAATTAAGCTCGAAAATGTTGAATTATTCGCCGTAATGGATACGTATTCTGACACGAATTCCTGCTAAATAATGTGGGCAGAATCGTGTTTACCCTAGTACAGGGGTGGCAAAACTTTTGATCCGTACGGTCGACCTGTTTAATTTATAGGCCGTAGTAAACCAACATCATAAGTATGACAAAGACAATCGAATAAAAAAAAACTACTCTTTCTCCAAATCGTTAAGTAATCAAGTTGGATTCGATCATTCGATCATAGCTTTAGCTCATCACGCCAATCAAAGAACAAATTTGGTTGTGCATTGCGTATTTTTAGCTCCTGGCTTATTATATTTGACCATTTGACATTAAAAAAACTTGGGCTTTTAAGAAATATGTATTTATTTATTTCATCAAACACATAATTATAAATTATAAAAATTGCACATGTTACAAAATAAATTGTTAATGTCATTAAAAAAAATCATACACTTATTAGTTTTTTTTTAAATGTGAATCGCCGCCTAGTAAGTTTTTCTAATTTTTTTTCGGCGGTGATTCGAAAACCAATAATTAGATGAGCTATACATTAAAATAGATACACGTACACATCAGACGCTATATATGAGCAACTGATGTATAACGCGGTGTGTAAGTATTTATCATTCAGTCTTGTAATTATTTACTTATTTAATTTTAGTCAGAACGCTCGGCTACCGTTCTGGAGGTTCCGGGTTCGATTCCCAAGGGGGGTAAAATAAATAGTAGTGATTTTTTCACTGTAATATTTATTCAAAATTACCATGGACTGGTACCTGAAGCGGAGGGCTGATCACCTTTCCTTCATGTATAAACGATCAAGATAACACTGCGTTTATATGACAGTGCCCTATGCACCATTTGGGTGCGGATAAGGGTTTTATATATTTGTTTGGGTTGTATTTTTGGGAATTAATATCTCTCTTTCTCTCTGTCTCTCACATAAAATCACCATTATTTTTGTAATGTTTCTCTTCTTTACTCGCAGTTTATTTTTATTATTATTAATGCAAAAATGTAAATTTCAATACATATTTTTTTTATCAAAGGACGCGTTAGAGAAACGGCAATGCATTTTATTGACAAGATTAAAAAAAATATTATATTGCACATATCAGAGAGGTGGGTGACTAAGAACATGCTTTGGCCACCCCTGCCCTAAAGCTCGGATACTCAACCTGTCGATTGCAAAACAAAATTCAATCGACTCTGGAAACTATCCCGAATTTACAGGAATATTAATTTTGACTAATGAATTAAATTAAATCAACATCGAGCTCGTTTGGCTGTACCGCTAACTGCATCGATGACTGCGTATGCTTTGAAACAAGTGTTTGTTGACCAAATTATTTGCATATCGACAATGATGTACGATGTCAAAAATATTTTATAATTTTGAACATTTGAATAAAGATAAAGATTTTTTTACATGGAGTTGCAAGGTTTATAGATTACAAAGTGGATTTTTGTTTATTCTAGCTAACAAAAAATGTTTTATTTTAATCTGCGTTGGGAACAGGAGGGATAATACCTATAGTGTGGGCCAATCAAGAACTTCTCAGGATTTGCTCATTGCTGGGAGGAAACCATGTAAAATTCTTCAAGAGAAGGCGGACTGTTGACTGTCGTCATGAGGAAATGCTGAGATGTTCCTGACTGGCCCACACTAGATTATCTACTGAGGTAGAAGCCGGACTGTTGAGAGTCGTCAAAAGGCATACCGTTCTACTAGAAGAGGGTTTGGAATTTTGTATCCTACCTTGGTTTATGGTATCAATGACCTGCACTATTTTACTAGAAGAGGGTTTGGAATTTTGTATCCTACCTTGGTTTATGGTATCAATGACCTGCACTATTTTATCATGTGTGATACCACCTTTCGTGAGACCACCTTTCGTGAGACTTCCTTATGAACTAACCCGGATCCAATCTCAAATCGATACTCACCCAGGCCTCTGCAACGCTCCTCCAACTGTTGTATTTGAAAACTTTTACAATGACATTAATAAGTTAAAAACAACCATATTTTTTCTCTTTTCTTCTTTGTCTACTTCCTCATTACTGCGGGTCG